>NC_084636.1:12922601-13140101 GCF_033978795.1 Nerophis ophidion | reverse complement strand
GCACCACTTACGGCTAAAAGTCGTCTCTTTTCATCGCATAATTACACAGTATTCTGGACATCTGTGTTGCTGAATCTTTTGCATTTTGTTCAATTAATAATGGAGACTATAAAGAAGAATGCTGTTAGTGGAAAGCGGTGGATTGCAGCTGTCTTTAGCAACCGAAACACAGCCGGTGTTTCTTTGTTTGTTGTGAAGCCTTAGCGAACATGTTTCTCTATGTCAACCAGCAAGTTTTTGGATGACAAAATTGTGATATTAAGTCGGCTCTTACCGGAGACTTGTGTGGAGTTGGCGTCCTACTGCAGCAGCTGTCAAAAAGGCAGCTGTGATCTTGGTTTCTCTCAGAGACACTGGCGGTCACTGCAGCCCTCCGACTTTCAGGTATGACTTTATAATCTCACTAGAACACTATTAACACGAAAAGCAGATAAGGGATTTTCCAGAATTATCCTAGTAAATGTGTCTAATAACATCTGAATCGCTCCAACTGCCGTCGCCTTTTTTTTTTTTTTTCTATCAATCAATCAATGTTTACTTATTCATCCATCCATTTCCTACCGCTTATTCCCTTTTTGGGGTCGCGGGGGGCGCTGGCGCCTATCTCAGCTACAACCGGGCGGAAGGCGGGGTACACCCTGACAAGTCGCCACCTCATCGCAGGGCCAACACAGATAGACAGACAAAATTCACACTCACATTCACACACTAGGGCCAATTTAGTGTTGCCAATCAACTTATCCCCAGGTGCATGTCTTTGGAAGTGGGAGGAAGCCGGAGTACCCGGAGGGAACCCACGCATTCACGGGGAGAACATGCAAACTCCACACAGAAAGGTCCCGAGCCTGGATTTGAACCCAGGACTGCAGGACCTTCGTATTGTGAGGCAGACGCACTAACCCTTCTGCCAACGTGAAGCCCTAATGTTTATTTATAAAGCCCTAAATCACTAGTGTCTCAAAGGGCTGCACAAACCACTACGACATCCTCGGCAGGCCCACATAAGGGCAAGGAAAACTCACACCCAGTGGGACGTCGGTGACATTGATGACCCAGTGGGACGTCGGGGACAATGATGACTATGAGAACCTTGGAGAGGACGAAAGCAATGGATGTCGAGCGGGTCTAACATGATACTGTGAAAGTTCAATCCATAATGGATCCAACACAGCCGCGAGAGTCCAGTTCAAAGCGGATCCAACACAGCAGCGAGAGTCCCGTTCACAGCGGAGCCAGCAGGAAACCATCCCAAGCGGAGGCGGATCAGCAGCGCAGGGATGTCCCAAGCCGATACACAGTGCTTCACTCGAACTTTCCTCATCCACAAATCTTTCATCTTCCCCTCAAATTAATGGGGAAATTGTCGCTTTCTCGGTCCGAATCGCTTTGCCGCTGGGGGCTATAATTATAAACAATGTGAGGAAGTGAGGAGCCCTACAACCCGTGACGTCACGCGCACATCGTCTGCTACTTCCGGTACAGGCAAGGCTTTTTTATTAGCGACCAAAAGTTGCGAACTTTATCGTCGATGTTCTCTACTAAATCCTTTCAGCAAAAATATGGCAATATCGCGAAATGATCAAGTATGACACACAGAATGGACCTGCTATCCCCGTTTAAATAAGAAAATCTAATTTCCGTAGGCCTTTAATAACCACTTTTTTTAAATCCAACATTGATGTTTTCTTTAGGGCTGTGTGTTGACTTTTACCTGTCTGACGTGAAAGGAAGATGTGAGTTCGAATGTGAGCATGTGAGGGCCACAACCAAGGCCTCTCGTGGGCGTGTTAATGAATGCTGTGTGTATGTTGACAAGGTGCTCCAGGCGTGTCTGCCTCTGACTTGTTTTGTGTGTCTGCAGCAGTCATGCGTGCTTAAAGTAGCGTCTAGAAGTCAGTCACGCGCTGCACACTGGGATTGGAGTCAGTGCAAACTCCTCTGCACATATGGTGCCAATGACGGAGTCACGAGGGGCCGAAATGTCAGCAAGGTCGACTTGAGTACGAAACTTATCAGTTTTTTTCCCGTGTTTCTTTATTCTAAATGTTCTCAGAAAAAAAACATCACGAAAGATAAGCTCAACCCGAGAACAAACAAGTCTCCCGTTGCACTATCGTGATCGGACCATTAATATTTACGTTCTAGAAAATGTCAGTTCAAAACAGATTTTCCTCACCCAAATGATGTACAATTTAATATTTTATTCCCAGGCTATACAGCAACATTTTAGGAAACATTAACTCTCTACAAGTGTAAACTGAGTTTAAAGGCCTACTGAAACCCACTACTACCGACCACGCAGTCTGATAGTTTATATATCAATGATGAAATATTAACATTGCAACACATGCCAATACGGCCTTTTTAGTTTACTAAATTACAATTTTAAATTTCCCGGGAGTTTTTTCTTGAAAACGTTGCGTAATGATGACGTGTACGCGTGACGTCACGGGCTGTTATGAATATGGGCGCTGCACACACACACAGCTAAAAGTCGTCTGCTTTAACAGCATAATTACACAGTATTTAGGACATCTGTGTTGCTGAATATTCTGCAATTTGTTCAATTAATATTGGAGAAGTCACAGTAGAAAGATGGAGTTGGGAAGCTTTAGCCTTTAGCCACACAAATACACGGTGATTCCTTGTTTAAAGGCCTACTGAAACCCACGACTACCGACCACGCAGTCTGATAGTTTATATATCAATGATGAAATATTAACATTGCAACACATGCCAATACGGCCTTTTTAGTTTACTAAATTACAATTTTAAATTTCCCGGGAGTTTTTCTTGAAAACGTTGCGTAATGATGACGTGACGCGTGACGTCACGGGCTGTTATGAATATGGGCGCTGCACACACACACAGCTAAAAGTTGTCTGCTTAAAAGGGGAACTTCACCAGACCTATGTAAGCGTCAATATATACCTTGATGTTGCAGAAAAAAGACCATATATTTTTTTAAACCGATTTCCGAACTCTAATGGGTGAATTTTGACGAATTTAATGCCTTTCTGTTTATGCCTCTCTGAGCGACGACGTCAAAACGTGACGTCACATCGGTACTCAACGCCATTTTTCCCTACACATCAGACGCACCGAGTCAAATCCGCTCTGTTATTTTCCGTTTTTTCAATTGTTTTTCGATACCTTGGAGACATCATGCCTCGTCGGTGTGTTGTCGGAGGGTGTAACAACACAATCAGGGACGGATTCAAGTTGATTTATGTAGAATGTGCATCGATTAGCATGGCATGCTAATCGATGCTAACATGCTATTTAGGCTAGCTGTGTGTACATATTTCAGCATTATGCCTCATTTGTGGCTATATTTACATCTAGCCTTTCCCTCCATCCACATTTAATGCCAAACAAACACTTAGCAATCGACAGATTTAAGTTGCTCCAGTGTGAAGAGATGCAAAAGTCCCCCGTTTGGTTTTTACCGGCGATGCTACGACAGAGATGGCACAGAGATGGCAAAAATGTCTGGATATCCTGCGACACTCAAAGCAGATGCATTCCCAACGATTAAGTCAACGAAATCACAAAGGTGAGTGTTGTTGTTGTTATTGACTTATGTGCTAATCAGACATATTTGATTGCGGCATGACTACCAGCTAATCGATGCTAACATGCTATTTAGGCAACCTGTGTGTACATTTGAAACTATATTTACACCCAGTGTTTCCTTCCACCCACATTTAATGCGAAACAAACACTTACCAATCGACAGATATAAGTTGATCCATTGTCAATGCGAAAATCCTGATCAGTTGGTCTGCACGTTTTACCGGCGATGCTAACGCAAAGATGGCTGAATAGCGTCAATAGCTATTCGCTCAATAGCTTCAGTTTCTTCTTCAATTTCGTTTTCGCTATCTGCCTCCATACTCCGACCATCTGTTTCAATACATGCGTAATCTGTTGAATCGCTTAAGCCGCTGAAATCCGAGACTGAATCCGAGCTAATTTCGCTATATCTTGCTGTGCTATTCGCCATTGTTTGTATTGGAATCGCTATGTGACGACACAGGGAAATGAACAGTGGCTAAAGCAAATAGCGAAAATCAAGCACTTTAAAGCTTTTTTTAGGGATATTCCGGGATGGGTAAAATTTTGAAAAAAAATTTGAAAAATAAAATAAGCCACTGGGAACTGATTTTTATTGTTTTTAACCCTTCTGAAATTGTGATAATGTTCCCCTTTAACGGCATAATTACACAGTATTTTGGACATCTGTGTTGCTGAATCCTTTGCAATTTGTTCAATTAATATTGGAGAAGTCAAAGTAGAAACATGGAGTTGGGAAGCTTTAGCCTTTAGCCACACAAACACACGGTGATTCCTTGTTTAAAATTCACGGAGTTGAAACTTTACTATGGATCACAACGGACTTGGATCCCGACCACTTGTCAACCAGCAGTTTTCGGTGAGAAAATTGTGGTTAAAAAGTCGCCACTTACCGGATATCAGCTGAGCTTGTGCCATACGTACAGCTGCCGTCGACTCCCCCGAGACACTGCGCGTCAACACCCGGCTGTGGACGTACACTTCCGACTATCAGGTACTGTTAAACTCACTAAAACACTAGCAACACAATAGAAAGATAAGAAATGTCCCAGAATTATCCTAGTAAATGTCTTTAAAAACATATGAATCTGTCTCAATGCAACACGATTGCAATCACGTTTTTTTTCTAGTCCGTCGCTATCAATATCCTAAAACACAAATCTTTCATCCTCGCTCAAATTAATGGGGAAATTGTCGTTTTCTCGGTCCGAATAGCTGTGTTTGTTGGAGGCTCCCATTAAAATCAATGTGAATATGTGAGGAGCCATCAACATGTGACGTCATCTTCTGCGACTTCCGGTAGAGGCAGGGCTTTTCTCCAGTTGCAAACTTTATCGTGGATGTTCTCTACTAAATCCTTTCAGCAAAAATATGGCATTATCGCGAAATGATCAAGTATGACACATAGAATGGACCTGCTATCCCTGTTTAGATAAGAAAATCTCATTTCAGTAGGCCTTTAAATCAGTGGTTCTTAACCTGGGTTCGATCGAACCCTAGGGGTTCGGTGAGTCGGCCTCAGGGGTTCGGCGGAGGTCAAAACACACCCGACTCATCGTCTCAATAAAAACTTCTCCCTATTGGCGTATTACAGATACGGCAACAGCAGAAGTAACACCGATTTGCAAGTGTGTAATTTGTTGTGAGTTTATGCACTGTGTTGGTTTTGTTCTTTGAACAAGGTGATGTTAATGCACGGTTCATTTTGTGCTCCAGTAAAAAAAACATGGTAACACTTTAGTATGGGGAACATATTCACCATTAATTATTGTTGCTTATTAGCATGCAAATTAGTAACATATTGGCTCTTAACTAGTTATTATTGAATACTTATTAATGCCTTATTCGGCATGGCCTTATTATAACTCTAACCCTGGTGCTAGATCCAACCAAATAACTCTAAATTAAGTCTTTGTTACTTAAAACATGTTCCCCTAGTGTCCAAAAACCTCTAAATTAAGTCTTTGTTACTTACAATATGTTCTCCATACTAAAGTGTTACCAAAATCACATAACTTTGTCTTGAATTAAAAAAAATATATATATATTTTTCACTAAGAAGGGTTCCGTGAATATGCATATGAAACTAATGGGGTTCGGTACCTCCAACAAGGTTAAGAACCACTGGTTTAAATAAATCTGAAATAAAGTGAAACCATTCACCCAAACAATTTGTAAGTAAATTAATTGTTTCCAGGCTACACAGATGACATTTTGGAGAAGCAGTTTAAAGGCCTACTGAAATGAGATTTTCTTATTTAAACGGGGATAGCAGGTCCATTCTATGTGTCATACTTGATAATTTCGCGATATTGCCATATTTTTGCTGAAAGGATTTAGTAGAGAACATCGACGATAAAGTTTGCAACTTTTGGTCGCTAATAGAAAAGCCTTGTCTGTACCGGAAGTAGCAGACGATGACGTCACCAGTTGATGACATCACCAGTTGATGGCTCCTCACATCCTCACATTGTTTATAATGGGAGCCTCCAACAAAAAGTGCTATTCGGATTGAGAAAATGACAATTTCCCCATTAATTTGAGCAAGGATGAAAGATTCGTGTTTGAGGATATTGATAGCGACGGACTAGAAAAAAAACAAAAAAACGCGATTGCATTGGAACAGATTCTGATGTTTTTAGACACATTTACTAGGATAATTCTGGGAAATCCCTTATCTTTCTATTGTGTTGCTAGTGTTTTAGTGAGTTTAATAGTACCTGATAGTCGGAGGTGTGTATCCACGGGTGTCTTGAGGCCAGTGTCTGATGGAGGTCGACGGCACAAGGTCAGCTGATCTCCGGTAAGTGGCGACTTTTTACCACAATTTTCTCACCGAAAACTGCTGGTTGGCATGTGGTCGGGATCCATGTTCGCTTGACCGCTCTGATTCATAGTAAAGCTTCACCTCTGGGAATTTTAAACAAGGAATCACCGTGTGTTTGTGTGGCTAAAGGCAAAAGCTTCCCACCTCCATCTTTCTACTTTGACTTCTCCATTATTAATTGAACAAATTGCAAAAGATTCAGCAACACAGATGTCCAAAATACTGTGTAATTATGCGGTTAAAGCAGACTACTTTTAGCTGTGTGTGTGTGTGTGCAGCGCTAATATTTCCTTACAGTCCGTGACGTCAAGCATACACGTCATCATTCCGCGATGTTTTCAACAAGAAACTTACGGAAAATTTAAAATTGCAATTTAGTAAACTAAAAAGGCCGTATTGGCATGTGTTGCAATGTTAATATTTCATCATTGATATATAAACTATCAGACTGCCTGGTCGCTAGTAGTGGCTTTCAGTAGGCCTTTAGCACTCTTAACTGTCATACATTTGTAAATTAGGTATAAATGATGCTAAAATTAATAAATTTAGTAATAGACTCACCAAAATAAAACATTTATGTACAGACTTTGTTTTAGGAAACCTTTTTAAAATCACACAAGTGTAAAAAAAAAACGTTAACCTGTGTTAAAATACACTAACTAAAACCAAGCAAAACTTATTTTGGGTTCAATGTATCTTCATATGTATAATAATTTCATTAACTTATTTTATTCTTAACCTTGTAGCTCTTGACCAGTCAGAACCATTTCCTAAGTCAGACCAGGTCAGGTGTTTGCAATCCGCGGCTCTTTTTTTTCCAAAAATGTATGGAAATGGAAAAAAAATGGGATGAAAGATGTTTTTGGTTTTAATATGGTTTATCTAGGAGGCAGGGGCGGCACTAGGGATTTTGGGCCCCATGAAAAGAATCTTTACAGGGCCCCAACACATAATTTCATATAATTTCATCCTCATTAGGGGCCTCTCTGGGCCCCCCTCCTTCATGGGCTCCTAGAATCTGTCTCCTTAACCCCCCACCCCCCACCCCCCCTTTTCGGCGCCCCTGGTAGGAGGACAAACACGACACAAACCTTCCTAATTGTTAGGAAGCCCACTGCTTAATAGGTTTTAGTTTCTTCACTGATTAGAGTATTTGGCGAGCGCCCTTTTGTCCTACTAATTTCAACGGTCCTTGAACTCACCGTTGTGTGGACTGTGACTCAACAGTTTGTTTACATGTATAACTTTCTCCAACGCTGCCACAGAAAGACATGTTTTATGCTTTTCCTTCTTTCTCTCATTTTGTCTACCACATGTTTTATACTGTGTGTGAATGCACAAAGTTGAGTTCTGTTGATGGTATTGACTTGTGTTGGAGTGCTAATCAGGCATATTTTGTCAGTGCATTACTGCAAGCTAATTGATACTAACATGCTATTTAGGCTAGCTGTATGTACATATTGTATCATTATGCCTCGTTTGTAGGTATATTTGAGCTTTTTATTTCCTTTACTTATGTCCTCTGTGTATTTAGTTTAGTTTTCCTTCTCTCATCACATTATCTGTATCATGTTAGTGGGCTATGTTGTTCCAGACCACAGCAAACTTTAGCCAGCTTGCAAAGATTGTAATAAATCCATTAGAAGACAGCCTGCCATTTCCTTATAACTTTGACCGTTCTAAGACAGTCATTTCCAGGAGTTCTCATCCTCTGAGAAATTTTACTAATGTTGTAAAAATGTGTAGAATAAATATTACATTTCAACATTTCTGTCAACGAAGATTTGCGTAAGCCTGTGAAACAGTCATTTTGATAGTAGGCTAATTAAGCTAATACAGACACTTAAATCATGTGTTGCCTTCATTATAACACTTATATAAGTCTTAAAAAATTTAGCGGCTCCAGACAGATAACTTTTTTTTGTATTTTTGGTCCAATATGGCTCTTTCACCATCTTGGGTTGCCGACACCTGGACTAAGTGGTTCTATGGTTATCATAACCTGTTTCCTCTATATTATCATTGCTACTGTTGACATCACAAAAAAGGCCAAAGGAAAAACCCAATCGTGCAATAAAAGTAAAAAATTGAGACGCATTTTTCCAAAAACTTGGAACATCTGGAGGCTTCATTACTTATAAATTTAAAAAAAAATAGTATATTGTTGTAAGGCTGATACATGAGTTTAGTTTTTATTGAAAACCTTTTCATGATATTGATATACATGATGTAAATTCTAATTATACTCAGTGTCCGCCCTGAGATCGCTAGGTTGTAAGTTCAAACCCCGGCCGAGTCATAACAAAGACTATAAAAAAAGGGACCCATTACCTCCCTGCTTGGCACTCAGCATCAAGGGTTGGAATTGAGGGTTAAATCACCAAAAATGATTCCCGGGCGCGGCCACCACTGCTGCTCACCTCCCAGGGTATGAGCAAGGGGATGGTTCAAATGCAGAGGACATATTTCACTACATCTAGTGCGGGGGTCGGCAACCCGCGGCTCTTTAGCGCCACCCTAGTGGCTCTCTGGAGCTTTTTCAAAAATGTATGAAAAATGGAAAAATATGAGGGGGATAAAATATGAAAAACATTTTTTTTGTTTTAATATAGTTTCTGTCGGAGGACAAACAATACACAAAGCTCCCTAATTGTTATAAAGCACAATGTTTTTATCAAACATGCTTCACTGATTCGAGTATTTGGCCAGCGCCATTTTGTCCTACTCATTTTGGCGGTCCTTAAACTCACCGTAGTTTGTTTACATGTACAACTTTCTCCGACTTTCTAAGACATATTTTATGCCACTTCTTTTTTTGTCTCATTTTGTCCACCAAACCCTAACGTTGTGCATGAAAGCACAAAGGTGAGTTTTGTTGACGTTATTGACTTGTGTGGAGGGATAATCAGGCATATTTGGTCACTGCATGACTGCAAGCTAATCGTTGCTAACATGTTATTTAGGCTAGCTGTATGTACATATTGTATCATTATATCTCATTTGTAGCTATATTTGAGCTCATTCAGTTTCCTTTAAGTCCTCATAATTCAATTTATATCTCATGACACTATCTGTATGTAATTTGGCTTTTATTTTTTTGCGGCTCCAGACATATTTGTTTTTGTAATTTCGGTCCAATATGGCTCTTTCAACATTTTAGGTTGCCGACCCTTGATCTAGTGCATGGGTGTCAAACTCTGGCCCGTGGGCCAGATCTGGCCCGCCATGTGATTTAATTTGGCCCTTGAGGCAATATCAATTTAGCATTAGAGCTGGCCCGCCGGTGTTATACAGCGTCGGTGCCGCTGTAACACCGCATTCACCGCTAATACTCATACTTGCCAACCCTCCTAATTTTCCCGGTAGACTCCCAAAGTTCAGTGCCCCTCCCGAAAATCTCCCGGGGCAACCATTCTCCCGAATTTCTACCGATTTCCACCTGGACAACTATATTGGGGGCGTGCATTTAAGGCACTGCCTTTAGCGTTCTCTACAACCTGTCGTCACGTCCGCTTTTCCTCCATACTAACAACGTGTCACATAATATTTGTGGCTTTTACACACACACACACACACACGCACAAGTGAATGCAAGACATACTTGGTCAACAACCATACAGGTCACACCGACCGTGGCCGTATAAACAACTTTTAACACTGTTACAAATATGCCCCACACTGTAAACCCACACCAAACATGAATGACAAACACATTTCGGGTGAACATCTGCACCGTAACACAACAGAACAAATACCCAGAACCCCTCGCAGCACTAACTCTTCCGGGAAACTTCCAGCAAACTGACCAATAATTAATATTTTATTCATGCATTTTCTCTTGCTACTTCAAGGCTTGAATGTTTGGTTCATTCATTATTGTTATTTTATTTTCAAATTCATTATTAGCCTGTGGAAAAAATGTGATATTTACCTCAGAAGATTGCAAATAGAAAAAAAGGCATAACATTTTTATTTACATTTTATTTGATATGCCATTGAAAGTTTTTTAATTATTGTTATTATTATTATTTGAAACTGGATTTTGCATGTCACTATAAAGTTATATAAGCCTTGCTTGTTCAATATTTAATGCAAAACTTGTTTGGGTCCGTATCAAAAGGTTAATTTGTTCAACCTTGGCCCGCGGCTTTGTCCTGTTTAAAATTTTGGCCCACTCTGTATTTGAGTTTGACACCCCTGATCTAGTGTGTGTGTGTGACAATCATTGGTACTTTAACTTCAACTCACAGATGTTTTGTCTTTATTTGCCCAAATATGGTTCTTTGCAAAACTGCCGGGGCTCTTGAAGCATCCATAATCCATAAAAGCCTGTAGATTTAAAGGTGTCGACATGGTGTTTAACTGGGACCTTTTTGTCCTCAGCTACTTTTGCAAACTAATTGGGTTCTTGCTTTTGATATGCCCAGACAATAAGCCTGCTGTCAACATGCACGCTAAGCGATGCCCACATGGCTGTCATTATTGTACTTACAGTCAATTATCCAACTTGTCCAGGACTATCCTGAAACATTCCTCGGCCGTGACATCAACCTCACGAAGAGGAGGAGGAGAAGGCACTCTTACAGCACAGGAGGGTTTCTGCCTTAATTTTACGCCGATCTAACACAATTACACACCGACAGCTGACGGTCATCGTCTCCCAGAAAACACTTTTACGGTCAGGAGAGCGTGATCGGCGCACAGTTTGACTTTTAGAAACCTTATCGTCACAGTGAATATGATTTTTATCCGCCTCGGACATGATCTGATGATCCGTACACAAGCAGCGGCACGTCTGCCACTCGCCTTTATACTCTAATGACAAGCATCAAATTTAAAAAAAAAAAAGGATTTTCCCTTCAAAGGCCTTGTGGCGCCGTGCTAATGCTCGAGGATTTGAGTGCAATTTTAAATGTAACACTGAAGGGCGGGACAAAAGGGCTTTGCTTGGAACCAAAGCCTAAATAAGGTCAACTGTTGTTACAATCGAACGCAAGACGTGCTAAGCTAAGAAAGCAGGAAGGAAGTGATCGACCAATGTTGGTAGGGCTAATCGAGTTTATTTGTCATCACGATTTTTGGTTGCTACATTTAAATGAGGATGATGGTCGGCGATATCAACATTTTAAAGGCCTACTGAAACCCACGACTACCCACCACGCAGTCTGATAGTTTATACATCAATAATGAAATATTAACATTGCAACACATGCCAATACGGCCTTTTTAGTTTACTTAATTACAATTTCAAATTTCCCGGGAGTTTCGTCTTGAAAACGTCGTGTAATGATGACGTGTACGCAAGACGTCACGCGTTTTTAGGAAGTATGAGTGCTACGCAAACACACAGCTAAATGTCGTCTGCGTTAATGGCATAATTATACAGTTTTTCGGAGATCTGTGTTGCTGAATTTTTTGCAATTAATTCACTTAATATAGGAGAAGTCACAGTAGAAAGATGGAGTTGGGAAGCTTTAGCCTTCAGCCACACAAACACACGGTGATTCCTTGTTTAAAATTCCCAGAGGTGAAAATTTACTATGGATCAGAGCGCGGTCAAGCGAACATGAATCCAGACCAAATGTCAACCAGCAGGTTTTGGTGAGAAAATTGTGGTTAAAAAGTCAGTTCTTACCGGAAAAAAGCTGAGCTTGGGCCGTCCATGAAGCTGCCGTCGACTTCCCTGAGACACTGGCGTCAACACACCCGTGGATACACACCTCCGACTATCAGGTACTATTAAACGCACTAAAACACTAGCAACACAATAGAAAGATAAGGAATTTCCCAGAATTATCCTAGTAAATGTGTCTAAAAACATCGGAATCCGTCCCAATGCATTTGCGTTTTTTTTTGTTTTTTTTCCAGTCCGTCGCTATCAATATCCTCAAACACGAATCTTTCATCCTCGCTCAAATTAATGGGGAAATTGTCGTTTTCCTCGGTCCGAATAGCTGTGTTTGTTGGAGGCTCCCATTAAAATCAATGTGAATATGTGAGGAGCCATCAACATGTGACGTCATCTTCTGCGACTTCCGGTAGAGGCAGGGCTTTTCTGCAGTTGTGAACTTTATTGTGGATGTTCTCTACTGAATCCTTCCAGCAAAAATATGGCAATATCGCGAAATGATCAAGTATGACACATAGAATGGACCTGCTATCCCCGTTTAGATAAGAAAATCTAATTTCAGTAGGCCTTTAAATCAAGCACTTTCACAACCAAGTCAGCCAACCACCAGGGGGCGACCGAAAGACAGTGGACTTGTGAGACCAGAGGGTGATTGTAGATCTGGTTGTTACTCTGGGTTTACGCGAGTCTGTGGGTTGCGCATGACCCACCACCAAAAATGTTCAGGAATGCTCGCATGCTAAAGTTAGCATTTTATTAAAGGCCTACTGAAATGAGATTTTCTTATTCAAACGGGGATAGCAGGTCCATTCTATGTGTCATACTTGATCATTTTGCGATATTGCCATATTTTTGCTGAAAGGATTTAGTAGAGAACATCGATGATAAAGTTTGCAACTTTTGGTCGCTAAAAAAAGCCTTGCCTTTACCGGAAGTCGCAGACGATAATTTCACCGGTGTGAGGGCTCCTCACATCTTCCGATTGTTTATAGTGGGAGCCTCCAACAAAAAGAGCGATACGGACCGAGAAAACGACAATTTCCCCATTAATTTGACCGAGGATGAAAGACTCGTGGGTGAGGATAATGATAGCGAAGGACTAGAAAAAAATAAAAAAAAATTAAAGTTTAAAAAAAAAACTGCGATTGCATTGTGAGCGATTCAGATGTTTTTAGACACATTTACTAGGATAATTCTGGGAAATCCCTTATCTTTCTATTGTGTTGCTAGTGTTTTAGTGAGTTAAATAGTACCTGTTAATCGGAGGGGTGTGTCCACGGGTGTGTTGACGCCAGTCTCTGAGGGAATTAGTCACGGCAGCAGCAGCACGACAGAAGCTCCGCTTAACTCCGGTAAGAGGCGACTTTTTACCACAATTTTCTCACCGAAACCTGCCGGTTGACAAGTGGTCTGATCCATTGTAAACGAGGAAACACCGTGTGTTTGTGTGGGTAAAAGTTAAAGCTTTCCACCTCCATCTTTCTACTTTGACTCCTCCATTATTAATTGAACAAATTGCAAAAGATTCAGCAACACAGATGTCCAGAATACTGTGTAATTGCGCGATGTAAAGAGACGACTTTTAGCCTCTAGTGGTGCTGTGCTAATATGTCCCCTCCAACTCGGGACGTCACGCGCACGGGTCATCATACGCGTCATCATTCTGCGACGTTTTCAACAAGAAACTCCGCAGGAAATTTAAAGTTGTAATTTAGTCAACTAAAAAGGCCGTATTGGCATGTGTTGCAATGTTAATATTTCATCATTGATATATAAACTATCAGACTGCGTGGTGGGTAGTAGTGGGTTTCAGTAGGCCTTTAACAGTGCGTGTTTTTTGGCGAACCATCAGATCAAAGTTTGGCGCCACGCCACGGCCACATCTTATGGTGTAGAAAAACTTTGTTTACAATTTATCATCAACCAAATGTCTCTTTTCAGTCATTTTTAACCCCGGCTCATTTGGTCAAAGTCTCTCGGAGGAGTTCAGTCAATTACAACCTCTGTTTTTAGCTAAAAAACATGGCTGACCGAAACCAAGATGACTGACTTACTGTTTGTTTTTTCAGGTATGGGTTCTTGAGGCTTTTTCATGCTAGACGTCTCCAGATATCTTGGAGTCAGTAAGTGAAACCATAGACATATAAGTAGATGCAGCATTGGCTGCTGTGACGTGAGAAATTCGGCCGCCATCTTATCTTCGACCGAACTCTCTCCTTTGAGGCACACATTAAAAGCGTTACTAAAACGGCCTTCTTTCATCTCCGTAATATCGCTAAAATTTGCTCCATTTTGTCCACTAAAGACACCGAGATCATTATCCATGCGTTTGTTACGTCTCGTCTCGATTACTGTAACGTATTATTTTCGGGTCTCCCCATGTCTAGCATTAAAAGATTACAGTTGGTACAAAATGCGGCTGCTAGACTTTTGACAAGAACAAGAAAGTTTGATCACATTACGCCTGTACTGGCTCACCTGCACTGGCTTCCTGTGCACTGAAGATGTGACTTTAAGGTTTTACTAATTACGTATAAAATACTACACGGTCTAGCTCCAGCCTATCTTGCCGATTGTATTGTACCATATGTCCCGGCAAGAAATCTGCATTCAAAAGACTCCGGCTTATTAGTGATTCCTAGAGCCCAAAAAAAGTCTGCGGGCTATAGAGCGTTTTCCGTTCGGGCTCCAGTACTCTGGAATGCCCTCCCGGTAACAGTTCGAGATGCTACCTCACCTTAAAACTCATCTGTATACGCTAGCCTTTAAATAGACCTCCTTTTTAGACCAGTTGATCTGCCGCTTCTTTTCTTTCTCCTATGTCCCCCCCTCCCTTGTGGAGGGGGTCCGGTCCGATGACCATGGATGAAGTACTGGCTGTCCAGAGTCGAGACCCAGGATGGACCGATCGTCGGGACCCAGGATGGACCGCTCGCCTGTATCGGTTGGGGACATCTCTACGCTGCTGATCCGCCTCTGCTTGAGATGGTGTCCTGTGGACGGGACTCTCGCTGCTGTCTTGGATCCGCTTGAACTGAACTCTCGCGGCTGTGTTGGAGCCACTATGGATTGAACTTTCACAGTATCATGTTAGACCCGCTCGACATCCATTGCTTTCGGTCCCCTAGAGGGGGAGGGGGGGGGGGGGGTTGCCCACATCTGAGGTCCTCTCCAAGGTTTCTCATAGACAGCATTGTCACTGGCGTCCCAATGGATGTGAATTCTCCCTGCCCACTGGGTGTGAGTTTTCCTTGCCCTTTTGTGGGTTCTTCCGAGGATGTTGTAGTCGTAATGATTTGTGCAATCCTTTGAGACATTTGTGATTTGGGGCTATATAAATAAACATTGATTGATTGATTGATTGATACTTGAATAACATAAAGTTGAAATAGATGATGAAGATGAAGACTGTAAAAGCCAACAGGGGTAAAAGTTAGGACCACAGTCCAGATTGTGTAAATTTAGTCTAGCTTTCCAACCTAATTTTGTGTAGCCCACCTTCGGGAAATGTGTGGGACTTTGATCCAAAGCGACATACATAAATAGACATATAAAACAATCACTGTAAACATTATCAGTTGAGGGAAGAATGTAATACAAGACAGAATAAACTCTGCTGCAGCAACAGAAATACAGTCTATACAGTAGGTCCCTAAGATATATAAATATCTAATTTATTCATACATTGTTTATGTAGGATGTACGCATGTGTATATATAACCTAATCATATTGTTTCTTGAACTTAAAAAATAGCTGACCCTTTTTTTCCCCCCTTCTCTGGGATTATATTCCCAGTTTTGATCTCGGACGTCTGGTCACTGATAGCATATTTAGAATATTCTATGGCTGTTAAGCAAATTATGAATAACAAAACAACCCAAAACATGTGTCCTTTATCATAACAACACGTATGACAAAAAAAAACGGGTGAAAATCAGTGGTATTCAGTGAGGTAAAATGAATTAGACGCGCTGACAGTTGATTGCTCCTGCCAAATGAAATGCCCTGAGTGGAGCGGATCACCACTCCAAGATGGCGGCCCCGCGTCTCGTCAGCGCCAGTAGGCAGTAGCGCTCAATGCTGCGTCTACCTATAAGATGTCTATAAGTGAAACTGGTGGGAGGGGGCTTTTTTTGGAGCTCCAAAATGAAAAAAAATGTTTGCCATACCTGACTCGCCTGCAAAATTTGGCGCCTCTTTGTGCATCTTAAAATACCAGTTGAGTGGAAAAACAAGTTGACTTTATAGGCTTATTTGTGTTTCATTCATTCGGTCAGACATTTTTTAATATTCCGCTTCAAACTTCTTTGGCGATTTCCGTACGTCCCTAGAGTCACGTTTTCTGCACTTTCAACATATTAGATCAGTCATACTGGAAATACACAAAAATTGGAAAGATATTTTCTGTGCATCCTTTTTTTTTTTTTTTTTTTTTTTCCTTTGTCATGAAAAAGGGAAGTTTTTGTCATGAAAAAGGGAGGTTTTTGTGGTTGGTGGACTAATTGTAAGTGTATATTGTGTTTTTTATGTTGATTTAATAAAAATAAAAAAAATTTTTTTTTTTATTTTATTTCATTTTTTTTTAATTAATAAAAAATTATTCTGCGGCCCGGTACCAATCGCGGCCCGGTGGTCGGGGACCACTGCATTAGAAGAAGACATCCTGCAGTTTCCTTTTAACTTGGACACAAACATCTGTACCGTTGGCCATTGTGATCCAGTAATTTCCAGAACTTATCTCATCCTGTGAGAAGCCTCCATTCTACTAATGATTTCCAATGTTGCAAAAATAAGTAGAATAAAAATTAAAATAAGTTTCTGTCAAAAAAGATTTGCGTCAGCCTTTGATAAGTGGCTAATATAACTAATTTAGACACATCATATTTTGCCTTCATTATAACACTTACTGTATATAAGACTTTTAAAGTCATTTTAAAAGTAGGCTAGTATAGCTAATATAGACACTTTAAAGGCCTACTGAAACCCACTACTACCGACCACGCAGTCTGATAGTTTATACATCAATGATGAAGTCTTAACTTTGCAACACATGCCAATACGACCGGTTTAGTTTACTAAATTGCAATTTCAAATTTCCCGCGAAGTATCCTGTTGAAAACGGCGCGGAATGATGACGCGTATGATAACGCGTGCGCGTGACGTCACCGGTTGTAGCGAACATGTTTTTCCAGCACCAATCACGGCTAATTTGTCTGCTTTAATCGCATAATTACACAGTATTCTGGACGTCTGTGTTGCTGAATCTTTTGCAATTTGTTCAATTAATAATGGAGACGTCAAAGAAGAAAGATGTAGGTGGGAAGCGGTGTATTGCAGCTGCCTTTAGCAACACAAACACAGCCAGTGTTTCCTTGTTTACATTTAAAAAAAAAAAAGAGACATGTTTGTTCTTGTCTCTCATAATGATTGTGAAAGAGGCAAAATCCCCCCCAAAAAGTCCAGGTCCCCCTTAAGCCTAAATTTTTGGACAACACACTTCTACTAAACTATTGTGGCACTTATTTAGAATTGGTGAAATGTACTATAATATAATGTCTTCTACAGTTGTACGATATACTGGTATTAGTATAGTACCGCGATACTAATGAATCATTTTCGGTACTATATCTCCTCTGAAACGTATCGGTCCCGTGTCCGCGTCGTCGTGACATTGCTGGTTTTAAAAGCAGAGGAGCATGTTCGGCAGCGCACAACCACAGAGTACTTACAAGCAAACAGTGTGTTGACAGAAAAGGGAGAACGGACACTTTTTTGGCTTAAAAACTAAAGATAAAGGTGAAGCTATAACACTGAAACACACTCAGGAAGAGGTGCTTTAAGACATGGCTAGCTAGGGTTTTTGCGACTTTTGAATCACTAATCCTGGTCTCCATGGTGACAAAGTAAGTTTCTTACAAGTATCATCCCTGCAGGACGAGGAATAGCTAAACATGCTTCACTACACTCCGTAGCTCAACGCCGTTAAAATGTGTACAAACGCCATGGGTGGATATACACCAAACATCTACTGTAATGATATCAAGTACAGGCATGTATCTAGTCGATACTACTATGATTACGTCTATTTTTTGCATCACAACATCTTTCGTTGTTTTTTTTTATGTACATTATATTTTAATGAAGTCAGTAAACATGTCCCTAGACACATGAGGACTTTGAATATGACCAATGTATGATCCTGATACCCAAAATTGTGGCATCATCCAAACGTATGTAAAGTATCAAACAACAGAAGAATAAGTGATTATTACATTTTAACAGAAGTGTAGATAGAACATGTTAAAAGAGAAAGTAAGCAGATATTAACAGTAAATGAACCAGTAGATCAATAATTCATTTTCTACCACTTGTCCTTAATAATTTTGACAAAATAATAGAATGGAAAATGGCACAATATGTTACTGCATATGTCAGCAGACTAAATTAGTAGCCTTTGTTTGTTTATTTACTACTAATAGAAAAGTTGTCTTGCATGTTCACTATTTTATTTAAGGACTTAAAGGGGAACATTATCACAATTTCAGAAGGGTTAAAACCAATAAAAATCAGTTCCCAGTGGCTTATTTTATTTTTCGAAGTTTTTCTCAAAATTTTACCCATCACGCAATAACCTGAAAAACGACTTAAAAGTGCCTGATTTGAACCATTGTGATATCCACCCGTCTATTATCCTGTGACGTCCGACGTGACCACACAGAAACAAACAAGGCGGATAGCACCGAAAGATATAGCGATATTAGCTCGGATTCAGACTACGATTTTAGCGCCGTAAGCGATTCAACACATTAAGCATGTATTGAAACGGATCGTTGGAGTGTGGAGTCAGGTAGCCAAAACGAAATTGAAGAAGAAACTGAAGCTATTGGGAGGAAACAAGGACGAATTCGGCGATCGCCTTCTAACCAACGATTGGTATGTGTTTGTTTGGCATTAAATGTGGGTGGAGGGAAAGGCTGGATGCAAATATAGCTACAAATAAGGCATAATGATGCAATATGTGGGCTTCACGGTGGCAGAGGGGTTAGTGCGTCTGCCTCACAATACGAAGGTCGTGCAGTCCTGGGTTCAAATCCAGGCTCGGGATCTTTCTGTGTGGAGTTTGCATGTTCTCCCCGTGAATGAGTGGGTTCCCTCCGGGTACTCCGGCTTCCTCCCACTTCCAAAGACATCTGCCTGGGGATAGGTTGATTGGCATGTTGTGACGTCACGGGTGAAAGGTCATCGCTCGACAGGCTATCAATTGAAAGGCTTTTAAATCGACAAATTCACCCTTTGAGAGTTCGGAAATGGTAAATGGGTTGTACTTGTATTGCGCTTTTCTATCCCTTTTTAAGGAGCTGTCACACCAAATTTCTTCCCCCCTACAAGAACCTTCCCCCCCATTTACTTCCGGGTCATGATTAATACAGACGTTTTGTTAACGCTATATTATAAAAATATAAAACTATATTATAAAAATACAGACGTTTTGTTAACGCTATATTATAAAAAATTAAATTAAAAAAACAATTTACAGGGCTTCACGGTGGAAGAGGGGTTAGTGCGTCTGCCTCACAATACGAAGGTCCTGCAGTCCTGGGTTCAATCCCAGGCTTGTGATCTTTCTGTGTGGAGTTTGCATGTTCTCCCCGTGAATGAGTGGGTTCCCCCTGGGTACTCCGGCTTCCTCCCACTTCCAAAGACATGCACCTGGGGATAGGTTGATTGGCAACACTAAATTGGCCCTAGTGTGTGAATGTTAGTGTGAATGTTGTCAGTCTATCTGTGTTGGCCCTGCGATGAGGTGGCGACTTGTCCAAGGTGTACACCGCCTTCCGCCCGATTGTAGCTGAGATAGACGCCAGCGTCCCCCGCAACCCCAAAGGGGAATAAGCGGTAGAAAATGGATGGATGGAAACAATTTACAAGCACAAGCTATGGGATGACGCATTTACTTCCGGGGTCACGTTTCCTCACGTTTCCTCTTACATCATCCCATAGCTTGTGTTTGTAGTTTTAAAATAAATGTTTTATTTTTTTTTAATATAGTGTTAACAAAACATCTGTATTTTTGTAATATAGCATTATATTTTTATAATATAGCGTTAACAAAATGTCTGTATCAATCATGACCCCGGAAGTAAAGCGCTTTGACAGTATTTCCACACACACATTCACACACTGATGGCGGGAGCTGCCATGCAAGGCGCTAACCAGGATCCATCAGGAGCAAGGGTGAAGTGTCTTGCCCAAGGACACAACGGACGTGACTACGATGGTAGAAGGTGGGGATTGAACCAGGAACCCTACCAGCCACTCTACCAACTTCGCCACGCTGTCCCCCATCGGTTAAAAAAACATATGTTTTTTTTTCTGCAACCTCAAGGTATATATTGACGCCTACATAGGTCTGGTGATAATATTCCCCTTTAACTGCAATAAGAAACATATTTTTAATGTACCCTAAGATTCTTTGTTAAAATAAAGCCAATAGTGTAATTTTTTTGGTGGTCCCCTTTATTTAGAAAAGTACCGAAAAGTATCTAAATAATTTTAGTATCGCTACCAAAATATTGGTATCGTTACAATACTGTTTACATAGTATAATACTCCAACATCAAGTGCATATGCATCTTAAAGGGGAACATTATCACCAAACCTATGCAAGCGTCAATATATACCTTGATGTTGCAGAAAAAAGCCCATGTATTTTTTTAACCAATTTCCGAACTCTAAATGGGTGAATTTCAGCAAATTAAACTTCTTTCTGTTTATCACTCTTTTAGCGATGACGTCAGAACGTGACGTCACCGAGGTAATACACCCGCCATTTTCATTTTCACATTACAAACACTGGGTCTCAGCTCTGTTATTTTCCGTTTTTTTGACTATTTTTTGGAACCTTGGAGACATCATGCTTCGTCGGTGTGTTGTCGGAGGATGTAACAACACTAACATGGAGGGATTCAAGTTGCACCACTGGCAAGAAATCTGCCGCCAGACCCCCATTGAATTTGCCAGAGTGTCTGCACATTTTACCGGCGATTCTAAGACAGACATGGCACAGAGATGTATGGATGACCTGCAGATGCATTTGCAACGATTAAGTCAACGAATCACAAAGGTGAGTTTTGTTGATGTTGTTGACTTATGTGCTAATCAGACATATTTGGTGACGGCATGACTGCCAGCTAATCGATGCTAACATGCTACGCTAATCGATGCTAACATGCTATTTACGCTAGCTGTATGTACATTTGAAACTAGATACCCACATTTAATGCGAAACAAACACTTACCAATCCACAGATTTAAGTTGCTCCAGTGTCACAAGATGCGAAAGTCCTGATCGTTTGGTCCGCACATTTTACCGGCGATGCTAATAAGGCAGCCATGCTATGGGCCACTTCATTAGGTACAGCCACGCTATGGCTGAATAGCGTCAATAGCTATTCGCTCAATAGCTTCAATTTCTTCTTCAATTTCGTTTTCGCTATCTGCCTCCATACTCCGACCATCTGTTTCAATACATGCGTAATCTGTTGAATCGCTTAAGCCGCTGAAATCCGAGTCTGAATCCGAGCTAATATCGCTATATCTTGCTGTGGTAACCGCCATGTTGTTTGTATTGGCAGCACTGTATGACGTCCCAGGGAAATGGATAGTGGTTTCGAAGATAGCGAAAATAAGGCACTTTAAAGCTTTATTTAGGGATATTCCGGGAGGTGTAAAATTTAGAAAAAAACTTTGAAAAATAAAACAAGCCACTGGGAACTGATTTTTATTGTTTTTAACCCTTTTGAAATTGTGATAATGTTCCCCTTTAATGTCGCATTCAGACATCTTTAAATAAGAGGCCCCTAAAACAACAGCGTGTGTCTTTGGGGCAGTCTGCCTTCAACCTTCAGGTTAATCCTACGAATATTAAAACTCCACCAAAGTCAACATCAACAAGACAAAAAAGGAGAAATCGCAGTCTTCCCAGTCTTCACCTAAAGGCTTTTTCTAAGCCGGGTGCTGACCTCCTCTCCAGACTGGACACAAATCCCACTTTGATGAAGGTGATTAGCAGGGATTTTCAATGGGCTTGTAATTAGACAATATTTAATAAAGAGGACGCTGGAATTAACTTTCAAACGGTTGATTACTAACAACGCCACGAAGGAGGCTTTGTCGTCCTTACACAGGCTCGATTTGTCGATTTTTATTAGCGCTAAGTGTTGCTACGCCACAGGTGACCTTTGACCGGGTGTTTTGTTGCTGTCAATCCCTCATTACGCACGCGACACCGCTTTGAGGTGGAAAACAGGCGGGGGTGGAATGACGCGATTGTCCTGTGAGAGCAGCGATAACCTGAGAGGTTCCTGCCTTCCTGTCCAGCTGCACTTGACCAGCACAACAACATGCATGAATCAATTATTCACACTCACACACACACATGCCACAACATTAGGTACACCAGCATTGGAAGAAACTTTTTGCATTCTCAAAGATGATAACGCTGGATTTTGTACATGGTAATAATGTGTCACGCCCATAACATCATGTTTTGTTTTTGTCATGTTTGGTTATTTTTGCACTTCCTTGTTTCTCTTATCTCCATGCCAACTCATTGATTTTGCCCTTGCCCTCAAGTCACGCCCTTGTCCTCAGCCCTTACACCTGTTTGTAATGATCACTGGTATTATTTAAACCTGTAGTTGCCAAGTATTCAGCCTGGAAACTTCACCCATATTCCTCATCTGCTTCATGCCTTGCTATGCTGTTCATTTTGTCCACGCCACGTAAGTTTTGTTATTAATGCCACAGTGCACGTTTTTGTTATTCATGCCACAGAGCAAGTGTTTGACCCCCTGTCAAAAGCTTCTTCTAGCTTATTTGGGGGACCCTTTCACATACCAACATCTTTAAATGATGACATTCACCACTATTGTAAATGTTATACGGTATTGTGAATAAACTTGTGAAACTTGTGAAAACTTAAACTTGGGTACGCATACCCCAATTTGAGAATCACTGTATTAGGTGATTCTTTCATCCATCCATCTATTTTCTACCACTTATCCCTCTCAGGGTCACGGGGGCGGGGGTTACTATTAACATCATTAAAATGAACAAAACAGAATAAAAAAAATAAAAAATAAAAATAGCAACAGTGGAGGATGCATGTCTATGTATGAGCCAGTCTGCCTCACAACGAGAGGACAGAGGAAAAAAAAGGAACTTATCGACTAAAATGGCGGACTCGCGCAAAGTTTTTCAGGTAAAAATTTACCATATATGGATATATTTGTTAGGAGAAATGTCTCAAGCCAGGCAAATTCCAAACAGCTCGTTTTGGGGGAAATATGAAAGAAAGTAAGATTGTTTTATAAATATCTCCGCAATGCCTAATTTTTAAAGACTTATGCAGATCTCAAAAACAGGTTCTCAAAGGTAAGAAAAGTTGGTTTTGCCCAATTGGTTCCATTTATTTATTTATTTGTGATTTTCGGTCATTCCTGTTTTCATGACCCCTGCTGGCCGTACAGCAGCTGCGTGGCCTCATGTGAAAATTGTGAATGGACTTTCCATTCAGGTTTTATCTGACTCACAATAACAGTGAGGCAGCATTTCCTGCTTCGCAGCGACACACATAATGGCTAGTTGTCATATAAACACGCACACACTCATTGCGTACACCGCTCGTTTGTGTCCTGACGGCAGCTGCAAATGTCTAAACAATGTCGGCCCATTTTAATGATTTCCTCTTGCATTTTTTTAAGTGTTGTGGCAGGTGATAAGCACCATGGGAAAACGTAATTCACATAGTTGCAACATCGGTCCAAGTGTGGCCCCAAAGCTTGAGTTTTATTGGTAATCATATAAACCCAGGTAAAACTTTTGGAATAAAATAGCAAAAAGTAATGTAGTATAACTATAGTAGTGTAGCTTAATGAAAACAAACAAAAAGGTTGACATTATAATAAATATATTCGCCACATCTTGCTTCAAATATTGCAAAACACAGTGTTTTTTAGGAACTATTCCACAACATTTTGGCCTACATTAAGCATTTTTAAATAACAAATGGTAAATACACTACAATAATATACTGGTAACTATTAAAGTAGTCATGGCCACCAGAGGAGACTGAATAAATCAGAGCATGCTGTTCTTTATTGTGGCCACGGATTGGCTTAGCCTCAGGTGGTGTTACTATATTGGGTTCAAATCAATCAGTCATTGAAAGTTTATTCATATCGCCCTAATAACAAATGCCTCAAAGGGCTTCTCACACCACAACAACATCTTTGGATTCGATCCCGCATCCGGACAAGAAAATAACTTAACCCAATGGAAACGATGAGAAACTTTGGGAGGGACTGCAGATGTGTGTGTGTGTGTGTGTGTGTGTGTGTGTGTGTGTGTGTGTGTGTGTGTGTGTGTGTGTGTGTGTGTGTGTGTGTGTGTGTGTGTGTGTGTGTGTATATATGTATGTATATATATATATATATATATATATATATATATATATATAATATGTGTGTGTGTGTATGTCTGTATTGGTTTTCAACCAGGATGTCTCTGTAAATTGCTGCATTCATTTTAGTCTAGATCAGGGGTCGGCAACCTAAAATATTGAAAGAGCCATATTGGACCAAAAATACAAAAACAAATATGTCTAGAGCCGCACAAAAATAAAAGCCATTTTACTTACAGATAGTTTGTCATGAGATATAAATTGAATAAAGAGGACTTAAAGGAAACCAAATGAGCTCAAATATAGCTACAAATGAGGCATAATGAAGCAATATATACATATACTGTAGCTAGCCTAAATAGCATGTTAGCATTAATTAGCTTGCAGTCATGCAGGGACCAAATATGTCTGATTATCACTCCACACAAGTCAATAACATCAACAAAACTTACCTTTGTGCATTCATACACAACGTTAAAAGTTTGGTGGACAAAATGAGATGCATAAAACACATCTTAGAAAGTCGGAGAAAGTTACACATGTAAACATACTACGGTGAGTTCAAGGACCGCCAAAGTTAGTAGGACAAAACGGCGCTCGCCAAATACTCGAACCAGTGAAGCATGTTTATTAAAAACTGTGTGCTTTATAACAATTAGGGAGGGTTGTGTATTGTTTGTCCTCTTACAGAAACCATATTAAAACCAAAAAAATATGTTTCATACATTTTTCCCCTCATCTTTTTCCATTTTTCATACATTTTTGAAAAATCTCCAGAGTGCCACTAGGGCGGCGCTAAAGAGCCGCATGGGTTGCCGGCCCCTGGTCTAGATAGATAGATAGATGGATAGTGCTTTATTAATTTGTTTAGGAGAGTTCCCTCAGGAGGTGACCAAGAACCCAATGGTCACTGTCAGAGTTACATCATTCCTCTGTGGAAAGAGGAAATCCTTCCAGAAGGACAACCATCCATCCATCCATCCATTTTCTACCGCTTATTCCCTTTCGGGGTCGCGGGGGGCGCTGGCGCCTATCTCAGCTACAATTCGTTTAGGAGAGTTCCCTCAGGAGGTGACCAAGAACCCAATGGTCACTGTCAGAGCTACATCATTCCTCTGTGGAGAGAGAAAATCCTTCCAGAAGGACAACCATCTCTGCAGAAATCCACCAATCAGGCCAGACGGAAGCCATTTCTTAGTAAAAACTTTGCCAAAATGCACCTCAAAGACTATGAAAAACCAAGTTGTCTGGTCTGGTGAGACAAAGATTGAAGCGTTTGGCGTGAATGCCAGGCATCATGTTTGGAGGAAACCAGGGCCAATACCCTCCCTACAGTGAAGCATGGTGGTGGCAGCATCATGATGTGGGGATGGTTATCAGCGGCCGGAACTGGGAGACTAGACAGGATTGAGGGAAAGATGAATACAGCAAGTAAAGAGACATCATGGATGAAAACCAACACTTTCCACCCAACCTTATGGAGCTTGAGAGGGGCTGCAAAGAGGAATGAACCATAGAGCCTGTAATTGCTGCCAAAGGTGTATCAACAAAGCATTGAGCAAAGGGTCTAAATCAGGGGTCACCAACCTTTTTGAAACCAAGAGCTACTTCTTGGGTACTGATTAATGCAAAGGGCTACCAGTTTGATACACACTTAAATAAATTGCCAGAAATAGCCAATTTGCTCAATTTACTTTTTATAAATAAATCTATATATATATACTGTATATATATATATATATATATATATATATATATATATATATATATATATATATATATATATATAAATGGGTATTTCTGTCTGTCATTCCGTCGTACATTTTTTTTCCTTTTACGGAAGGTTTTTTGTAGGGAATAAATGATGAAAAAACACATAATTGAAGGGTTTAAAAGAGGAGAAAACACGAAAAAAAGGAAAATTTAATTTTGAAACATAGTTTATCTTCAATTTCGACTCTTTAAAATTCCAAATTCAACCGAAAAAAATTAATAGAAAAACTAGCTAATTCGAATCTTTCTGAAAAAAAATTAAAAAAATAGAATTTATGGAACATCATTTGTAATTTTTGCTGATAAAGATTAATTTTAGAATTTTGATGATATGTTTTAAATAGGTTAAAATCCAATCTGCACTTTGTTAGAATATATAACAAATTGGACCAAGCTATATTTCTAACAAAGACAAATTATTATTTCTTCTAGGTTTTCCAGAAGAAAAATTTTAAAAGAAATTCAAAAGACTTTGAAATAATATCAAAATTTGATTCTACAGATTTTCTAGATCTGCCAGAATATTGTTTTTGAAGTTTTTTCATAATAAGTTTGAAGAAATATTTCGCAAATATTCTTTGTCGAAAAAACAGAAGTTAACATGAATAATTAAATTGAAATGTAATTATTATTCTTTCCAATAAAAAAAAAATACTTGAACATTGATTTAAATTGTCAGTAAAGAAAAGGAAGGAATTTCAAAGGTAAAAAGGTATATGTGTTTAAAAATCCTAAAATCATTTTTAAGGTTGTATTTATTCTCTTAAATTGTCTTTCTGAAAGTTATAAGAAGCAAAGTAAAATAATTAATGAATTTATTTAAACAAGTGAAGACAAAGTCTTTAAAATATTTTCTTGGATTTTCAAATTCTATTTGAGTTGTGTCTCTCTTAGAATTAAAAATGTCAAGCAAAGCGAGACCAGCTTGCTAGTAAATAAATACAATTTAAAAAATAGAGGCAGCTCACTGGTAAGTGCTGCTATTTGATGGGGTGCTGAATGTACATTAATGAGAAATACATTTTGGATTTTAGCAAATTGCTGCAAGGAAACAGAGTGAAACATTTAAAGGGCTCTGAATACTTTTCGTGCCCATTGTAAGACAAAGTAAAAGACAGAACCCCCGCCTCATTGGCAAGACAAAACTTACACATTTTTTGTATTTTTTTCTGTCCTATCAAATGCACGTCATCGTCCCCCATAGTCGACACCTCAACTACCAATCAAGCCTAAACCATCTATTTGCTCGTTTTGTTTTTTACATATTTGTTTGGAATTAAATTACATATGAAGTCAATATCGTACTACATCAGGATGAAATGTGTTTTGTTTTTTTAGCAATTTATTGATTTTGATTAGCTTACCTTCTCATTAACCTGAAGACTGAGACCCGCATATCCCCCAAATCCCAAGATTTTCTGCCATGGGAAATTGCCCATGTGACCCTTATCTAAAATGCCACTGCATGTACTCGCCCCCCCACCTGCTCCTGAGGGGCCCGACCACACAAGAACTCTGTAATGAGATTCCTAACATTATTTTCATAGTTTGGTGACCACAGCAGCTCATCCGCACAATGCCAGATTCGGCCATGTTGCCATGTTACATAGCCATGAAGACACTGCTGTCCAAAGTGTGGCCTGGTGGCCATTTGTGGTTTGCAGTTTTTTATTAAACTAAACAGAAAAAAAAAAGACAAACTAGAAATGGCTTGGCCTCTTAAGGCCCAAGCTGTTTTTTAACATGTTTTTTTTTTACTATTTGGGCTTATTGGACCCTAATTAGAATAAAAACTAAGAATCATCTTTTGATATGATGTACTTAGTCCATAAGTACACAAACGTGTACTTCATGTTTAGTGACATGCTAATTCTTATTTTTACACTTTTTTTCCCCAAATTTCATTGTATGTTATACTCTTCTGACACCACCAGACGGCAGTATAAGTGTCCAAATAAACGGCCATAAGACCCCAATTCAGTAGTGTACATAATTTTGGAAATAAGAGCTAAAAGGTGCTGTCCACGCATGTGGCCACTAAGCCTTAAGAGGTTTTAAATGCCCCAAAAACTGTCTAAAATGGCCAACTTTCTGTGCGTTGCACAGTATTGGTCGTTAGTGATAACCGCACGTCCTGTCATGATGCGCACATTATAATGTAGGTTGAAAGGGAACTGCACTTTTTTGGGGGGAATTTTGCCTATCGTTCACTATTATTATGGAAGACATGACAATAGAGGTTGTTTTTTTTTTTCATTCTAAATATCATAAATGCGATCAAAAGTCCGATTACAAACGGAGCCTAAGAAAAGCATTTAATTCTGCCTACATGATGTAAGTATATAAGTAATGTTGTAACAGGTACATTTATAATAACATTTAATATTTACGTATGTTGATCATTTTAAGCATACGTTTACAATATGTTTGCTTTGTTTTCTTCATCCTGGATTTCCGCTCACTGCAGACCTCATGAGAGCCAACAAACATAATAAAACCTCACTTACTAGAGATGCGCGGATAGGCAAATATATCATCCGCAACCGCATGACTAAAGTTGTCATCCACCCGCCATCCACCCAAACCTATATTTTATCAAAACCGCAACCGCCCGCCCATAGTTGTAAATCCGGAGTCGCTGACCTTTTACCTCTAAAAGAGCTAGTTTGACCCATGTCACAAAGTGAAGAAGGTAATGGGAGCCGCCAACGTTCTCACGAGTATCCGATGGTGCTCATTCAGATAACGGGAATAAGGGCGTGCTGTGAAGCCATTGCCTTTGACACCTTCAACAACATGTACAAACCGTTTGCCAGTCCAGCAATATGCTGTATGCAGCTTCTGCAGATACACGTACAAGATTAAAGGGCATACTGGGTGATACAGAGTGCACAAATGGTTGTGATATAAACAATTTAAACACTCTTACTAATATGCGCCACGCTGTGAAGCCACACCAAACAAGAATGACAAACACATTTCGGGAGAACATCCTCACAGTAACACAACATAAACGCAACACAACAAATACCCAGAATCCTTTGCATCCATTACACGAACCTGAACCCCCCAACCCCGCCCACCTTACAGACGCACGGGGGGTGGGGGGGGTTTGCTGCTAGTGGGGTGTATAATATAGTCAGGAATTGTCATGGATGCAAAGGATTCTGGGTATTTGTTGTGTTGCGTTTATGTTGTGTTACTGTGAGGATGTTCTCCCGAAATGTGTTTATCATTTTTGTTTGGTGTGGCTTCACAGCGTGGCGCATATTAGTAAGAGTGTTAAAATTGTTTATTTAACAACCATTAGTGTACTCTGTATCACCCAGTATTCCTTGCAGTCGTGTGCGTGCTGCTGCGGAAGCCACACACAACATATCGCTGGACTTGCAAGTAAATTGTACATGTTGTAGAAGGCGTCAAAGGCAAAGGCTTCTTCGCACGCCCTAATACTTATTAACTGGGTGGCTGTCGGCAGACATACTTGAGAATGTTTATGTCAACTATTGTCTTCTTCCCTTTGTGCCACGGTTCCAAAATGGCTCTTTGAACGGTAAAAGTTACCGATCTCTGAACCATGTATATCATATATTTCCAAATTGTTCAACCGCCATCCGCCCAAACCTATTTAAAATCTATTTTTTTGTCATGTCACCCGCCCGACTCGCGGTTTATCCGCGGACTCCGCGGATGAGACCGCAAACCACGCATCTCTATCACTTACTGTACAATATCTGCTGTCAATAGGATGCCGACCGCTAGGATGGTCATGTATTCCCATTTAGATGAAGAATAACTCATAAACTCAAGGGGACGGCGTGGTGCAGTTGGGAGAGTGGCTTTGACAGCAACCTGTGGGTTCCTGGTTCAATTCCCATCTTCTACCATCCTAGTCATGTCCGTTGTGTCCTTGAGCAAGACACTTCACCCTTGCTCCTGATGGGTCCTGGTTGGCGCCTAGTAAGGCAGCTCCCGCCATCAGTGTGTGTGAATGTGGCAATAGTGTCAAAACGCTTTGAGTACCTTTTAAAGGTAGAAAAGCGCTATGCAAGTATAACCCATTTATCATTATCATTTATAATCCTCGCAAAGGAACAAGGTAGGGGTTCGGGGCGAGCAGGCGCTTTTCATTTCATTCTCGTCAGTTCCAGGTCCTACATGGCTGTCAAAGTGTCCCAACTTGTCAGATTATATCCTTAGTCATTTACTTTTCAGGTGACATGCATGATTTAGGATCTACAATAAACTCCAAAAGAGCAAGGAAGCGAGGAAGCAGCAGACCACTTGCTGAAGTAAACATAGGTAGTGATCACATCACCGCTATTAATAGTTAGTCTGCGTTAGCGCTCATAATAACAATCACGGATACTTGTTTAATATATAAGTCACAAAATGTAAAAGGAGTATTGTTGGCGCTTTTTGAATGGTTATTTATTGGCGAAATAGGAGCTCCCGCTGACATTTATTTACATTTATTTAATATTTTTGGCCAATGTAACATTACACACAATCAGAGGTGGGTAGAGTAGCGAGAAAGTGTACTCAAGTAAGAGTACTGTTGCTTTAGAGATTTATTACTCAAGTAAAAGTAAGGAGTAGTCACCCAAATATTTACTTGAGTAAAAGTAAAAAGTATGTTGTGAAAAAACTACTCAAGTACTGAGTAACTGATGAGTAACCTGTTCGTTAAATGATTACGGCAACAAATAATGCACAAAAACATAAAAATAGCAATGAGCAAATTCAGAGCCAGGAAAGTCTCTAAAGCAACTAAAACAATAATATATATTAAATAATAATACATTACAATAAAAAAAAGAAGGTAAATTGAGCCACAATAACTTAACAGCACCATAGGCTCAGTAGGCATTTATTGATTGATTTATTGATTGAAACTTGTATTAGTAGATTGCACAGTACAGTACATATTCCGTACAAATGATCACTAAATGGTAACACCCCAATAAGTTTTTCAATGTTAATCAATTACTTAATAAATGACTCATATATACTGTACATATACATACACACACATACCATATATATATATATATATATATATATATATATATATATATATATATATGTATATATATATATATATATATAATTTATACGTATTTATTTTGCCGTTTTTGTTCACATGTTAAAGGTGTTTTAATGAATATACATGCATTTTTACGTAACATATAGATTCCTATCTTTCATGAAGACAAGAATGTAAGTTGGTGTATTACATGATTCTAATGGCTTGCATTGATTGGAATCAGACAGTATAGTGCTGATAACGTCCACGTTTTCAAATGGAGGAGAAAAAAAGTTCCTCCTTTCTGTCTAATATCACATGGAAGTCATTGGTTTTTTGGCATCTTATTTGTCCAGCTTCCATATTCGTTTCTATTCACTTTACAAGAAATACATTGGCGGCAAAGTCCGTAACTTGCTAGCTTGTTTGCGCTGGCTTTTGGAGACTCTTATTTTGTTACCGGAGGCGCGATGGAGCGGCACTTTTATTGTGAAGACTGGAACTGTGCAATCAGTCTTTAGGCTTTTGACGGGAAGTACGGTTGAAATAAAAAGTGTCTTTTTTCCTTTACACTTTTGATTGATTGATTGAAACTTTTATCAGTATATTGCACAGTACAGTACATATTCCATACAATTGACTACTAAATGGTAACACCCCAGTACGTTTTTCAACTTGTTTAAGTCGGGTTCCACGTGTGACGGTCATGTGACCGCCTGGCTATGTTTGATTGGTCCAACGTCACCAGTGACTGCATGTCATTGGTGAAACGCAGGCATGCGTAGATCCTACTTTGAAGGTCTGTGACAAACCAAAAAAAACATTAACAGATCGATAAAAAAACCGTAGCGAGTAGCGAGCTGAATGTAGATAAATGGAGCCGAGTAAAAGTAGCGTTTCTTCTCTATAAGTATACTCAAGTAAAAGTAAAAGAATGTTGCATAAAAGTACTCTTAGAAGTACAATTCATCCCAAAAGTTACTCAATTAGTTGTAACGGAGTAAACGTAGCGCGTTACTACCCACCTCTGCACACAATGCACACACATCAACAATGGTACTCCACATACGGTACATATTTACAGACTTCTTTGTCATACCTCCTAGATGGAGCCCACCCACCACCAATGGTATACATACTACAGTTTGCTAAGAACTAGCTTAGCAAATCTTGACCCCTATCGGATCAGTTGCAAGAAAAAGTTTGTAAGCCGTTAGGGATTATTTGGATTTCTGCATGATTTAGCCACGAAACGTGCTCTGAGCCTAATCAAAGTCACACCAATAGACAAACACAGTCTGCCTAAAATATTACTGCACACAAGAATATGTTTTCATTTATGTTGAACACAACAAGTAAATGTTCACAGTGCAGGGTGGGAAAAAGTCTGTCAATCCTTAGATTTAACAACTGGTTGATTCTCCTTTGGCAGCAATGACCTCAACCAAACATTTCCTGTAGTTGCAGATCAGACCTGCACAACGGTCATGAGGAATTTTGGACCATTCTTTTTTACAAAAGTGTATCATTCTTGGGATGTCTGGTGAGAATCGCTCTCTTGAGGTCATGGCACAGCATCTCAATTGGATTGAGGTTAGGACTCTTACTTAGCCACTCCAGAAGGTGTGTTTTCTTCTGTTTAAGCCATTCTGTTGGTGACTTTGGGTCATTGTCCTGTTGCATCACCCATCCTCTCTTGCGTTTCGGTTGGCGGACATATGGTCCTCAGTTTTCCCAAATGGGAATACATTTTTCCGTCGATGACAGCAATCTGTCTAGGCCCTGAAACACCAAACGTGGCTTTGTCCGTGGTATCCTCCCAAGAACTCCATTCCTGCTTAATGTTTTCCTTATTTTCGACAGGAACATTCAACAGGAATGTTAGCATGTGCCAGAGATTGTTGTAAGTCTTTAGTCGACACTCCAGATTATTTTTCACCTCGTTGAGCATTCTGCGCCGTGCTCTTGCGGTCATCTTTACAGGATGACTCCGCCTAGGTAGAGGAGCGATATTGTGGAGTTTTCTCCATACAACTTTTCTCCACAAAGACAAACTTTTATAACCATTTCTAGCTTCATGTAAGTCAACTATTCGTGATCATAGGTCTTCTGAAAGCTCTTTTGTGCGAGGCAATTGTTTCCATCAGGCAATATACTTCTTGAGAACAGCAAAACTAGTGTGCGCTTTCATAAGGCAGGGCAGCTTTAAAGTACCAGTTGAGTGGAAATGAAGTTGCCTCTATATTGAAGCTGTTATCAGATATAGCTGATGTATGACACCAAAATATTAAATCAAATCAAATCAACTTTATTTCTAAAGCACATTTAAAATTTACCACAGGGGTAGCCAAAGTGGTGTCCAATAGGCAGGTTAAAAGATAACACAAGAAAAACAAGCAAACACAACACAACACAAACAGAGCAGGATAAAAAATAAATAAATAAAAACATGGAAACAGGTTCACAGTAGTTGCCATAGCAGGATGGAGATCACGGAAGGTTAAAGGCCATGGAATAAAAGTAAGATTTTAAGAGTGATTTAAAAACAGGAAGAGAGGATGCTTGTCTATCACTCAAAGGTAAGTCGTTCCAGAGCCTGGGAGCAGCAGTGGCGAAAGCTCTTTCACCTCTAAGCTTCAGCCTTGTGTCAGGGACCGTCAACAGCAGCTGATCGGCTGATCTTAGGGATCGGGGGGGGGGGGGGGGGGCAGTAAGGCTGAAGGATATTTGAAAGATATGTTGGAGGGAGGTTGTTTAGACATTTGAAACAAATAGAAGAAGTTTAAAATTGATTCGGTAGCGCACAGGGAGCCAGTGAAGGGAAGCTAATATAGGGGTGATGTGCTCACACCTGCGGGTCTGTGTTAGCAGAGGAGCAGCAGAGTTCTGCACGAGCTGCAGGTGGGTGAGGGAGGCCTGGCTAATGCCTACGTATAGGGCATTGCAGCAGTCAAGACGAGTCGAGATAAAGGCGTGGATTAGACTGCTTCCTCTCACTCTATTACTGGCTTCAAATCCATAACTTGGAAGGTCTTGTTTTTTGTTCCACCTCTATTGTTGTTTAAGGATTGCATTTGTATATGAATGAAAATCATATCTTGATGGAACCCAGGATACATTAATGGTCAACACTGTGGACTCCAAATACAGGGATACTGGGTTTGAATCCCAGTTGGTTTGATATGTAACTTAGGTTAAAAATTTAGCTTCACCTCAATCGTAGTTTACTGCGACAGATGTCACGATAACATTAGTGAATGAGCCTGACAACACAATGATTAAAACTGCTGCTGCTCACGCACTACTTACTGGGTTCAAATCCATAACTAAGAAATTCTTGTTTTTTTATGTTTCGCCTTTAATTCCAAGTCAGCAGTCTTAACCCCTGGTCTATCCTGGGTCTTGTGAAGTATGGCTTGTGTTCCATACATAAATGTAATGGAGGTCTCCTGGCTTAGTAAAGTATGATGGAGGTGGAACAAATAACTGTCAAATTCTTGTGTTAACGAGGACCCGTATATCTCAATGGTTAACACTGCTGCCTCTCACACAATATTACTGGGTTTAAATCCATAACTTGGAAGATCTTGTTTTATGTTTCGTATCGATCATAGTTCACTGATTACATTTGTATATGAGCGTAAACCAAACTGTAATGGGACCCAGGATATCCTATTGGTTAAGACTGCTTCCTCTCATGCAGCACTACTAGGTTCAAATCCATAACTTGGAAGATCGGGTTTTTGTTTCGCATCGATCATAGTTCACTGATTACATTTGTATATGAGCGAAAACCAAACCTTAAAGGGACCCAGGATAGCTCAGTGGTCAACACAGTGGGCTGTTAATACAAGGGTTCTGAGTTCAAATCCCATACATTGAATCAGTAATTTGACTGTATGGTGTCAAAACGACATACACTGTGGGTTAATTATTCTCCCCCACACAGAGTAATGTTATGTGCCAGTTGTTTGACTAACCTACAGTTGAAAAATTAAGTAAACACTAAAGATAATAATAATCAAAAATAAATTGTCAAATAATCAATGATGACACCTCAGGGGTTACCTGTGGGTGTGTGTGTGTGTGAGAATGAACGAGAATGAACGAGTGTGTGCGAGTGAGTGTAATTCCTGAGGTGGGTGGGAATAGCAGTAAAAAGTAATAATAAAGAGCGTAGACCAATGACGTCTCTTGGGTACAATTAAAAATAAAATAGGTCAATTGTAATTGGATAAAAAAAACCTTTATCAAATAATTATTTTAACATTACCTGTGTATATATATATATATATATATATGTATATATATATATATATATATGTATATATATATATATCTCAGCTAGCTGAGATAGGCGCCAGCGCCCCCCGCGACCCCGAAAGGGAATAAGCGGTAGAAAATGGATGGATGGATATATATATATATGTATATATATATATATATATATATATATATATATATATGTATATGTATATGTATATGTATATATATGTATATGTATATGTATATGTATATATATATATATATATGTATATGTATATATATATATATATATATATATATATATATATGTATATGTATATATATATATATATATATATATATATATATATATATATATATATATATATATATATATATATATATATATATATATATATATATATATATATATATATATATTTTTTTTTTTATTTTTTTTTTTTTTTTTTTTTTTTTTGCCTTTTGGTCCGGGACCCTTTGGGACTGTGTGACAAGGGGTGTCACTTTCGTGACCTCTGCGGTGCTTCTTTGTGGACTTCTTGATCTGCCTCCCGGGAGCCTTTTGGCTATGGAGACCAGCTGCTGGGTCTCTGCCACACCGGAGTCTGTTTGGAGGGACAGGAGGAGATGGGGATGAGGGGACAGGGCTGCGGAGCTAGCACTGAGCGCCGGGACTTGAGAGGCCTCGTGATGTCTTGGCTGGGTGAACAGGTGTCGGACACCTCAGTCTCCTTGGATGTATCCTCGCTCATCCATGCAGACTGGACACTGGCCGAGAGTTGGTTGGCGGCAGAGAGTGGAGTCGGTTCTCTTGGTTGCTTTTTGGGTCTGCTCCTGTCCCTGGCCATGCTCTCTCCACCCCAGCGGACGATGGCATGGAATACCGCAGAGGCCACCACAGTGTATATGTTTCTTTAAGTTTTTATTCATAGTTGTATGTAGAAGTGACTGGTTTTATCCGCTGCTTTAATGTCTTTCGTGTCCTCTGTGTTCTTTGATGTTTGATGTTTCACTCTTACATGTGTGTACTATGGCTATGAGTTGTTGTTTTTTTGTTTATTTTTTCCCTTGGCCTCAGTCTGGACCCCTTCTCCAGGGGCCCAGGCTTAGACCATTTTTTTTTATTTTTTTTTTATTTTATTTTAATCTTCTATTTTTTCCTCCCATTCCCCCGACTTGTTTACCTGTATCTATTTTTTTGGAAGGGGCGGTGGAAGCCGGCAGACCCGTCGGCGATCCTGTTCTGTCTCTTTGTAATGTTTGTATGATCTTGAATGGGATTGTGCTGAAAATTTTAATTTTCCTGAAGGAACTCTCCTGAAGGAATAAATAAAGTACTATCTTATCTAATCTAATCTCTTTAGGGGGAAGGGAACGTAAGGGGTGGGTGGTTGTACGTAACAGTGTTAATTTCGCCTGTCGCCACAATCACTCATTGCTACCTGGGGGGGCAATATAACTACAGGACTACAGACTGTGGTGAAGTAGGCCGGCTTCGTCTCGTGAAGAAGCCTACAATTTTTGGTTGTGTTTTCCGCTCCGTATGCTGAATGGCAATATACGATATATATCTCGAAGTTTTTTCCGTAAAGTAAAAACAAAACACAAAACAGTCCTAGTTAGTACTGTACTGTGCAATCTACTAATAAAAGTTTCAATCAATCAATCAATTGACTTAGTAAATATTGGCTTACTAAGGCAAAATAATGACTAAGTCAAATTAATGACTTACTGTAACTAAGCGTTTGCAAAAAGCGTTTCAAAAAAAGAGTTAAAAGTGGGGCCACATGCTGACATATGCTCAACTCATCATGCTTAATTTATTACAGCATTTGGGAAGCCTGTAGGTGATTTTTATTAAGTAAATGAATGTTGTCTGTCTATCTATGTTGGGGACCTGTGATGAGGTGGCGACTTGTCAAGGGTGTAACCCGCCTTTCGCCTGAATGCAGCTGAGATAAGATTCAGCATCCCCCGCGACCCTAAAAGCGACAAGCGGTAAAAAATGGATGGTTGTAATATTTTTATCAACATGTGGTAGCAGAGACTCTGCCATTCAAAACTAGGCTGCTACATTACTAATGATCAATGTAGCATCAAGGATTGGATTCGGGCGTGCGTTAAATCACCAAAAATTATTCCCGGGCGCGGCCACCGCTGGTGCTCACTGCTTCCCTAACCCACCAGGGGGCGACCAAGGGTGATAGGTCAAATGCAGAGAATAATTTCGCCACATCTCGTGTGTATGTGATAATCATTGGTCCTTTAACTTTAACTTTTAACTATAGCTGAAAAAATAGCATATTAGCAATAGGAGAGACTATTCATCCCTGAACACTATGGAGTTCATGTAGGCATTATGATGCAGTTACATTATTATATCAAGACTATATATATATATATATATATATATATATATATATATATATATATATATATATATATATATATAATGCTTGTCTTTCCCTCGGACAGACAGGGTTTGCTGTCCTTAACTCACACACATGCACACACACACCGCAGAATGAGCTAACATTACGCTAAAAGCTAATTAGCCTTCACCTAAAGGACTGTGAGCGATTGAGGTGGAACAAATAACTGTCAAAATCTTGTGTAAACAATACCCAGGGTAGCTCAATGTTTAAGTCTGCTTCCTCTGACACAGTACTACTGGGTTCAATCCTTAACTTGGATCATCTTGTTTTTTGTTTCGTATCGATCATAGTTCACTGATTACATTTGTATATGAGCAAAAAAACAAATCTGAAAGGGACCCAGGATGGCTAAATGTTTAAACCTGCTGCCTCTCATGCAGAACTGGGTTCAAATCCTTAACGTGGAAGAACTTGTTTTTTTGTTCGTATTGATCACAGTTCACTGATTACATTTCTATATGAGCAAAAACTAATACCATAAGGGATCCAAGATGGCTCAATGTTTAAGCCTGCCTCCTTTCATGCAGTACTACTGTGTTTAAATCCTTAACTTGGACGTACTTATTTTTAGTTTCGTATTTATCATAGTTCACTGATTACATTTGTATATTAGCGAAAACCAAGATTTAGTGGCACCCAGGTTAGCTCAATGGTTAGTACTGCTCCCTCCTATGCAGTACAACTGTGTTCAAAACCATAACTTGGAAGATCTTAGCTTTTTTTTTTGTATCGATCATAGTTCACTGATTACATTTGTATATTAGCGACAACCATATCTCAATGGGACCCAGGATAGCTCAATGGTTAAGACTGCTACTCCTCTTGCAGTACAAGTGAGTTCAAATCCATAACTTAGAAGAACATGTTTTTTGTTTCGTATCGATCATAGTTCACTGATTATATTTCTATATGAGCGGAAACAAAACTTTTCTGCTACCCGGGATAGCTCAAGAGTTAAGACTTCCCCCTCTCATGTGGTACTACTGGGTTCAAAACCATAACTTGGAAGATCTATTGTTTTTTTTTTGTTTCGATCATAGTTCACTGATTACATTTGTATATAGCATAAACCAAACTTTAATGGGACCCATGATATCCCAAGGGTTACGACTGCTTCCTCTCATGCAGTACTACTGGGTTCAAATTAATAACTTCAAAGTTCTTGTTTTTTGTTTCGTATCGATCATGGTTCACTGATTACATAGATATGAGAGAAAACTTAACCACAATGGCACCCAGGATAGCTCAATGGTTAAGAATGTTTCCTCTCGCGCAGCACTACTGGGTTCAAATCCATAACTTGGAAGATCGGGTTTTTTGTTTCGCATCGATCATAGTTCACTGATTACATTTGTATATGAGCGAAAACCAAACTTTGATGGGACCCAGGATAGCTCAATGGTCAACGCTGTGGGCTCCTAATACAGGGGTACTGATTTCAAATCCCATACATGGAGGTAATTTGACTGTATGGCGTCAAAACGACATACACTGTTGGTTAATTCTTCTCCCCCACACACAGATTAATGTTATGTGCTAGTTGTTTGACTAACCTATAGTTGGAAAATTAAGTAAACACTAAAGATAATAATAATCAAAAATAAATTGTCAAATAATCAATGATGACACCTCAGGGGTTACCTGTGTGTGTGTGTGATAATGAATGAGTGTGTGCGAGTGAGTGTAATACCTGAGGTGTGTGGGAATAGCAGTAAAAAGTAATAATAAAGAGCGTAAACCAATGACCTCTCCTGGGTACAATTAAAAAATAAAATAGGTCAATTGTAATTGGATTAAAAAAAAAACGTTATCTAATAATTATTTTTAACATTACATGGGAGAGGTGACTAGGTCACAATATATGTCAACTTGAAGCCTCCATCCAGTTTTGTAAATTACATGTCAACCCAACCAGGATTCAAAACCAGCACCCTTCCATCTGAGTCAACAGTCTTAACCACTGGGCTATCCTGGGTCTTGTGGAGAATGTAGTTTTTTCATACACAAATGTAATCGAGGACTACTAACTCAGTAATGTATGATGATGTAAAACAAAATATCATCATCCAGAGCAGGGTTTAAACCCAGGACTTTGCATTACGAGTGAGCAGACTTAACCACTTGTCTATCTTGGGTCTTGTGAAGACAAGAATGTGTTCCATACACAAATGTAATCGAGGACTCCTGGTTCAGTAAACTATGATGAGGTGGTATAAAATGCTGTTGACTCCAGTGGGGTTCGATCCTAGTAACTCTCATTACAAGGTAGAAGTCTTAACCACTGAGCTATCCTTCATCTTGTAATGAGTAGATTTCTTTCCATACACAAATGTTATCTAGGACCCCTGGCGCACTAAAGTATGATGAGTTGTTACAAAATACTACCACCCCAAGTGCAGTTCGAACCCAGTACTTTTTGTTCTAATTCAACAGTCTTAACCACTGGGCTACTCTGAATCTTATGGTGATCAGATTTTGGTCCACACACGGATGTAATCGAGGACTCCTGGCTCAGTAAAGTATTATGAGGTAGAACTAAATACTGTCAACTAGAGCTGGGTTTGAACCCAGTATGACCTCTCCTGGGTATGATTAAAATAATATAGTTTAATTGTAATTGGATGAAAAAAATGTATCAAATAATTATTTTAACATTACCCGGGCAAAGTGTCACAGTCACACTGTGTATCACCTTGAAGCCTCCAGCCAGTTTTGTAAATTACATGTTGACCCAACCTGGATTTGAACTCATTAACTAAATGTGGGAAAATACGCCACTAGGGCTGGGCGTTGCGCCCCTTTGTGCATTTAAGCACAGCATAAAACGTTTGATGGACAAATAGAGTAAAAAAAGTGGCATAAAACATGTCTTTCTGTGGCAGCTTCAAGGAAAGTTGTACATGTGAACAAACTACGGTGCGGTCAAGGACTTCCGAAATTAAGACAAAATGAAGTGCAACAAATAATCATCAGTGAAGCATGTTTAAGGCAAACAGTGGGATTTCTAACGATTAGGAAGGTTTGTGTTATATTTGTCCTCTTAAAGAAACCATATTAAAATGAACAAATACAATTTTTTTCCTCAGCAAAATGCAAGTTTTACAAGAAAAACGGAACATTTGTGCAATATTTTGATAAAAGTTGGAATTTTACCCCGTAACGGTCACAATTTTACAAGATACCAAATGTTTTCCTAATCTTTTTCCATTTTCATACTTTTTTTTTTTTAATTTAGGAAAATACGCCACTTGGGCTGCGCGTTGCTCCCCTTTGTGCATTCACGCACAGTATAAAATGTTTGATGGACAAATAGAGACAAAGAAAGAGTGGCATAAAACACATCTTTCCGTGGCAGCATCAAAGAAAGTTGTACCTGTAAACAAACTACGGTGCGTTCAAGGACTTCCGAAATTAGGTGAAAAGGGAGCACGCCGAATACTCATTACTGAAGCATGTTTAATGCAAACAGTGGGATTTCTAACAATTATGAAGGTTTGTGCCATGTTTGTCCTCTTACAGAAAGCATATTAAAATAAACAAATACAATTTTTTCCTCCACACAATACACGTTTTACACGAAAAACGGAACATTTGTGCAATACTTTGATAAAAGTTTGAATTTTACTCAATAACGGTCGCAATTTTACAAGATACTAAATTTTTTCCTTATCTTTTTCCATTTTCATAAAATTTTTTTCAAAAATGTATGAAAATGCGCCACTAGGGCGGCGCTAAAGAGCAGCGCGATGGACAAATAGAGACAAAGAAGGAGTGGCATAAAACACGTCTTTCTGTGGGAGCATCAAGGAAAGTTGTGCATGTAAACAAACTACGGTGCGTTCAAGGACTTCCGAAATTAGGTGAAAAGGGAGCACGCCGAATACTCATTACTGAAGCATGTTTAATGCAAACAGTGGGATTTCTAACAATAAGGAAGGTTTGTGTCATGTGTGTCCTTTTACAGAAACCATATTAAAATAAACAAATACAATTTTTTCCTCCACACAATACACGTTTTACACAAAAAACGGAACATTTGTGAAATATTATGATAAAAGTTGAAATTTTACTCAATAACGGTCACAATTTTACAAGATACAAAGTTAATTTCCTCATCTTTTTCCATTTTCATACATTTTTCCAAAAATGTAATGACAATACGCCACTTGGGCTGCCCGTTGCTCCCCTTTGTGCAGTCACGCACAGTATAAAACGTTTGATGGACAAATAGAGACAAAGAAAGAGTGGCATAAAACACGTCTTTCTGGGGCAGCATCAAGGAAAGTTGTACATGTAAACAAACTATGGTGCGTTGAAGGAATGCCGAAATTAGGTGAAAAGGGAGCAAGCCGAATACTCACTACTGAAGCATGTTTAATGCAAACAGTGGAATTTCTAACAATAAGGAAGGTCTCAGTCATGTTTGTCCTCTTACAGAAACCATATTAAAATAAACAAATACCATTTTTTCCTCCACACAATACACGTTTTACACGAAAAACGGAACATTTGTGCAATATTATGATAAAAGTTGCAATTTTACTCAATAAGGGTCACAAATTTAGAAGATACTAATTTTTTTCCTAATCTTTTTCCATTTCCATACTTTTTTTTAAAAAAATGTTATGAAAATACACTACTTGGACTGCGCGTTGCTCCCCTTTGTGCATTCACGCACAGTATAAAACGTTTGATGGACAAATAGAGACAAAGAAGGAGTGGCATAAAACACGTCTTTCTGTGGCAGCATCATGGAAAGTTGTACTTGTAATTAAACTACGGTGCGTTCAAGGACTTCCGAAATTAGGTGAAAAGGGAGCACGCCGAATACTCCTTACTGAAGCATGTTTAATGCAAACAGTGGGATTTCCAACAATTACGAAGGTTTGTGTCATGTTTGTCCTCTTACAGAAACCATATTAAAATAAACAAATACCATTTTTTTCCTCCACACAATACACGTTTTACACAAAAAACGGAACATTTGTGCAATAGTATGAAAAAATTTGGAATTTTACTCAATAACGGTCACAAATTTACAAGATACAAAATGTTTTCCTCATCTTTTTCCATTTCCATACCTTTTTTTTTTAAATGTATGAAAATGCGCCACTTGGGCTGCCCGTTGCTCCCCTTTGTGCATTCACGCACAGTATAAAACGTTTGATGGACAAATAGAGACAAAGAAGGAGTGGCATAAAACTCGTCTTTCTGGGGCAGCATCAAGGAAAGTTGTACTTGTAAACAAACTACGGTGCGTTCAAGGACTTCCGAATATTCATCACTGAAGCATGTTTAATGCAAACAGTGGGATTTCTAACAATTATGAAGGTTTGTGTCATGTTTGTCCTCCTACAGAAACCATATTAAAACAATTTTCCTTTTTCATACATTTTTTAAAAAGCTCCAGGGTGGCGCTAAAGAGCCCAGCCTAAAGGTTCCCAATATTATGCCCGGTTTTAGCTTTGTATTCCACCATCCATGCACATGAAGCATTCCTAATGCCTAGAAAAAAACTATAAAAACAAACAATCTGCCTTTTGAGATCAAAATCAAGATATCTAAGAAGAAGAGGTTTGGATTGTAGAGCTCCAGGTGTGTCTGGAAAGGCCCTAAGTGTAAGTTACAAGCCCACCAGGTGACACAAACATCCGTCATTGATGTTGAGCTCAGGCCGCTGAGTGATGGACAGTCGGGTTCCGCCCACTTCCTGCCGCAAACACCACCGTGGATCACTGACGGTTCTGGTCGGTTGTGGTGAGTCAAAGATGTTGACGACTTGCGGGTGTCAAGTTGTGTGATGGATGTGGTCACAGCGATCCGCCTCACTGATCCGCCTCCGCCCACTCAAAGAACTGCAGTCAGGAACTGCTTGGAAAACAAAGACAGAAATTCAAGTGTGGAAACTTTTAAAGGATTTAAGGAGAGGTCAGCAATATTTCACTGTCTGCCAAGGACTGATAGGATCAGGGTGTCATTTTAACGTGAAATTAATTCGGCATGATAAAAGTTAGTGGTAAATTCCACGTCTGGTTCTTTGAAATCAAAAAGACTTCCTTTTCAATTCATTCTTGTTTCTGGTTATTGTTTTTATATTAATATTATCTTGATTTAGTATGTACTTTATGTCCTTTTTTATTCATTATGGTACTTTTTCGTCACTTAGACTATTTGTCTTTGGTACTCTGCATATATTGTAGGCCATTGGTTGGTTGTTTAATTTTTGCAAAAAATATATATTTTTATATTGCTCTTTTTCATCTTTGGTATGAATCATGTAAACTCCAAGTTATTGTTTTTTGTTTTTTTTGTTGCTATTTTTGCATTACAAAATTGTATTATTGATAATGTTGTACTGCATTGCAATCGTGATTGTGTGATGTTTTTTGGCTGTAAACTAAAAGGGATTCTTAATAAACTAAACTCAAATATATTCAAGCTAAACAAATTGCACAATTTTTTTTACATTTTGTTGTAAATAATTACGGTCACACTGAAAGGAAAAATATTGTTTGCTCGGTAAAAAAACTAAACTGAAGAAATTCCACAATAATCCAAAATAATAATATCAATAACAATAGCAATGACTATAATTAAAACATTTCAATAAAAGTTAACATCATGACTATTATAATTCTTATTACTCTAAGTAATTTAAAAGTCGTCGTTTTACTCAACGCAAGTCAAAATTTTACAAGGAAGAACTGAACATTTAGCGGTATAGCTCGGTTGGTAGAGTGGCCGTGCCAGCAACTTGAGGGTTGCAGGTTCGATTCCCGCTTCCACCATCCTAGTCACTGCCGTTGTGTCCTTGGGCAAGACACTTTACCCACCTGCTCCCAGTGCCACCCACACTGGTTTAAATGTAACTTAGATATTGGGTTTCACTATGTAAAGCGCTTTGGGTCACTAGAGAAAAGCGCTATATAAATATAATTCACTTCACAACATTTGTGCAATATTATGATAACAGTTGGAATTTTACTCAATAACAGTCGCAATTTTACAAGAAAGCTTAAAATGTTAACAATTTTATGAAAAGAGTCGTAATTTTACTCAACAAGTCACAATTTTAGAACAATAATCTAAAACAAGAAAATCAATAAGAAGAATAATGACTATAATTAAAACATTTCAATAAAAGTTAACATCTTGACTATTATAATAATAATTATTATTTCATGCAATAATTTAAAAGTCGTCATTTTATTCAACGCAACTGAAAATTTTACAAGGAAGAACTGAACATTTGTGCAATGTTATGATAACAGTTGGAATTTTACTCAATAACAGTCGCAATTTTACAAGAAAAAGCTTAAAATGTTGACAATTTTATGAAAAGAGTCGTAATTTTACTCAACAAGTCACAATTTTAGAAGAATAATCCAAAACAATAATATCAAAAAGAAGAGTAATGACTATGATTAAAACATTTGAATAAAAGTTAACATCTTGACTATTATAATAATTATTATTTCAAGAAATAATTTAAAAGTCGTTATTTTACTCAACGCAAGACAAAATTTTACAAGGAAGAACTGAACATTTGTGCAATATTATGATAACAGTCGCAATTTTACAAGAAAAAGCTTAAAATGTTGACAATTTTATGAAAAAAGTTGTAATTTTACTCGACAAATCAAAATTTTAGAAGAATAATCCAAAACAATAATATCAAAAAGAAGAGTAATGACTCTGATTAAAACATGTGAATAAAAGTTAAAATCTTAACTATTATAATAATAATTATTATTTCAAGAAATATTTTAAAAGTCGTGATTTTAATCAACGCAAGTCAAAATTTTACATGGAAGAACTGAAAATGTGTGCAATATTATGATAACAGTTGGAATTTTACTAAATAACGGTCGCAATTTTACAAGAAAAAGCTTAAAATGTTGACAATTTTATGAAAAAAGTCATAATTTTACTTGACAAGTCACAATTTTAGAAGAATAATCCAAAACAATAACATCAATAAGAATAGTAATGACTATAATTAAAATATTTCAATAAAAGTTAACATCTTGACTATTATAATAATAATTATTATTTCAAGAAATTATTTAAAAGTCGTGATTTTACTCAACGCAAGTCAACATTTTACAAGGAAGAACTGAACATTTGTGCAATGTTATGATAATAGTTGGAATTTTACTCAATAACAGTCGCAATTTTACAAGAAAAAGCTTAAAATGAAAAAAGTCGTAATTTTACTTGACAAGTCACAATTTTAGAAGAATAATCCAAAACAATAATATAAAAAAGAAGAGTAATGACTATAATTAAAACATTTCAATAAAAGTTAACATCTTGACTATTATAATAATTATTATTATTTCAAGAAATCATTTAAAAGTCGTCATTTTACTCAACGCAAGTCAACATTTTACAAGGAAGAACTAAACATTTGTGCAATATTATGATAATAGTTGGAATTTTACTCAAAAACAGTCGCAATTGTACAAGAAAAAGCCTAAAATGTGGACAATTTTATGAAAAAAGTCGTAATTTTACTCGACAAGTCACAATTTTAGAAGAATAATCCAAAACAATAATATCAATAAGAATAGTAATGACAATAATTAAAACATTTAAATAAAAGTGAACATCTTAACTATCCATCCATCCATCATCTTCCGCTTATCCGAGGTCGGGTCGCGGGGGCAACAGCCTAAGCAGGGAAACCCAGACTGATTCTCATTCCGGTCGCTTCACACTCGGCTGCGAACCGATCCAGCGAGAGCTGAAGATCCCGGTCAGATGAAGCCATCAGGACCACATCATCTGCAAAAATCTTAACATCTTAACTATTGTAATAATAATTATTATTTCAAGAAGTAATTTAAAAGTCGTGATTTTACTCAACGCAAGTCAAAATTTTACATGGAAGAACTGAACATTCGTGCAATATTATGATAAGAGTTGGAATTTTACTCAATAACAGTCACAAATTTACAAGAAAGCTTAAAATGTTGACAATTTTATGAAAAGAGTCGTATTTTTATACAAAAAGTCACAATTTTAGAAAAAAAACTGTAATAAAAGTCAGAGTTTTATATGAAAAATGTCGCCATTTCGCATTAAAAAGTAATACTTTTACATAAAGTAATAATTTTAAGGGAAATGATTGCAATAATACAGAAACAAAAAGAATGTGAGAAATTGTTCCCAATTTCAAACTATTAATTTAGGAAAAATATTTGTGTTTGTTTTGCTATTTTTGTGTTGAATTAGAAAACATAGTCAGAATTACACAAGAAAAAGGTCACAATTTTGCAAGAAAAACATACAATTTTGGCAGTATTATAACAAAAGTCGTCATTTTACTCAACGCAATACAAGTTTTACAAGAAAAACTAAACGTGTGCAATATTGTGGTAAAAGTTGAAATTTTACTCAGTAACAGTCACAATTTTAATTAAAATGTTGACACTTTTATGAAAAGAGTCTTGATTTTACTCAACAAAAGTCACAATTTTAGAAGAAAACTTTTACATTTTGGCAATATTAGAATAATCATCGGAATTTTACTTGGCAACATTATGACAAAGGTCATTTTACAAAAATGCATGCAAATCCATGCAAATATAAAAAGCTTGTTGTGAAAATTTTGCGGGAATTTCACAGGAAAAAAGGTCACAATTTCACCAAAAAAGTTTTGAATTTTGGCAGCAGTATAGTAAAAGTAGTCATTTTACTCAACGTAAGTCAAAATGTTACAAGAAAAACTGAACATTTGTGAAATATTATGAAAAAAGTTGGAATTTTACTCAATAACAGTCGCAATTTTACGAGAAAAAGCTTAAAATATTGACAATATTATGAAGTCATAATTTTACTCGACAAAAGTCACAATTTTAGAATAAAACTTTTAAATGTTGGCAATATTATAACAATATTCGGAATTTTACTTGGCAACATTATGACAAAAGTCATTTTACTAAAAAAATTCACTATTTTACAACAACAACGAAAAAGTTGGCACTATTGTGATAAAAGTCTGAATTTTGTTTGACAATTGACACCATTTCGCAATAAATTGTAATAATAGGAGAAAATAATACAATATTACAAAAACAGTATGAGAAATTGTTCCCAATTTTATAAGAAAAAAGTTGACACATTGTGAGAAAAAGATGCCTTTAGTTAATTTTGGGGGAAATTTTTAGTTTGTAATCTTTTTTTAATCTTCATTATTTACTTCAAGTAATTACGGTATGTTTCTATATACATTTTTTTTTTAAATTAATTTTGGCCTATGGGGGCACACTTCAACTTTTTACACACACTTGTTATTTCATATGTTGACCAGAGGGGGATCACTTTTAAAACCGACACACAGTCAATTTGAAAAATCCCTCCTTTTTGGGACCACCCTAATTGTGATAGATTTCACCACCAGGGGTGCAAATGAAACATTCTCTATTAGATGCAATAGCTTTCCGTATTGGGACCATGATTTATGTCCTAACTTGTTCACCGGTCCTCATATGGAAGCTACTTTTCCTTGTTGATGTCTCAAGAAGGGTAGGAATACAAGAACACACACACACACACACACACATTCTTGTATTTGTTACCTTCTTGAGACCTCCGAAAAAGGCCTACCTCTTTAGGACCACCCTTTGTAGATATATAAAGATTTGTATTCACAACATTAATGATATATACATACCATGCAAATATAAAAAGTTTGTTGTGAAAAATTTGTTGGAATTTCACAGGAAAAAGGTCACAATTTCACAAAAAAAAATTTTGAATTTTGGCAGCAGTATACTAAAAGTCGTCATTTTACTCAACGCAATACAAATTTTACAAGAAAAACGGAACATTTGTGAAATATTATGAAAAAAGTTGGAATTTTACTCAATAACAGCCGCAATTTTACAAGAAAAAGCTTAAAATGTTGACAATTTTATGAAAAGAGTCTCGATTTTACTTGACAAAAGTCACAATTTTAGGAGAAAACTTTTAAATGTTGGCAATGTTATAACAATAATCGGAATTTTACTTGGCAACATTATGACAAAAGTCATTTGACTAAAAAAAATTCACTATTTTACAACAACAACGAAAAAGTTGGCAATATTGTGATAAAAGACAGAATTTTGTTTGACAATTGACACCATTTCGCAATAAATTGTAATAATACGAGAAAATAATACAATATTACAGAAACAGAAAGAATATGAGAAATTGTTCCCAATTTTATAAGAAAAAAGTTGACACACGGTATAGCTCGGTTGGTAGAGCAACCGTGCCAGCAACTTGAGGGTTGCAGGTTCAATTCCCGCTTCCGCCATCCTAGTCACTGCCGTTGTGTCCTTGGGCAAGACACTTTACCCACCTGCTCCCAGTGCCACCCACACTGGTTTAAATGTAACTTAGATATTGGGTTTCACTATGTAAAGCACTTTGAGTCACTAGAGAAAAGCGCTATATAAATATAATTCACTTCACTTCACATTGTGAGAAGAAGATGCTTTTAGTAAATTTTGGGGGAAATTTTTATTTTGTAATCTTTTTTTAATCTTCATTATTTACTTCAAGTTATTACAGTTTGTCTCTATATACATTTTTTGTTTAAATTAATTTTGGCCAAAGGGGGCACACTTCAACTTCTTACACACACTTGTTATTTCATATGTTGACTAGAGGGGGAGCACATTTAAAACCGACACACAGTCAATTTGAAAAACCCCTCCTTTTTGGGACCTCCCTAAATGTGATATATTTCACCACCAGGGGTGCAAATGAGACATTCTCTATTAGATGCAATGGTTTTCCGTATTGGAACCAGGATTTATGTCCTAACTTGTTCACCGGTCCTCATATGGAAGCTACTTTTCCTTGTTGATGTCTCAAGAAGGGTAGAAATACAAGAACAAACAAACACACACTCATTACTGAATAAATGCCTTATTGAGACCTCTGAAAAATGCCTACCTCTTTAGGACCACCCTTTCTAGATATATAAAGATGTGTGTTTACAACATTAATAATTTATACATACTATGTAAATATAAAAATGCTTGTTGTGAAAAATGAGTTGGAATTTCACAAGAAAAAGGTCACAATTTCTCAAGAAAAACATAGAATTTTGGCAGTATTACAAATAAAAGTTGTCATTTTACTCAACCCAACACAAATTTTACAAGAAAAACGGAACATTTGTGCAGTATTATGATAAACGTTGGAATTTTACTCTAACGGTCACAATTTTACAAAAAAAACTTAAAATGTTGACAATTTTATGAAAAGAGTTGCGATTTTACTCGACAAAAGTCACCATTTTAGAAGAAAACTTTTACATTTTGGCAATATTAGAATAATAATCAGAATTTTACTTGGCAACATTATGACAAAAGTCATTTACAAAAAAAAATTCACTATTTTACAAAAACAATGAAAAAATTGACGATATTGTGATAAAAGTCAGAATTTTATACGACAAATGACACCCATTTCACAATAAATCGTAATAATGTTAGATTAAAAAGAGTAATTTTCCGAAAAAAATATTACAATATTACAAAAACAGAAAGAATATGAGACATTGTTCCCAATTTTATAAGAAAAAAGTCCACACATTGTGAAAAAAAGATTGCTTTTAGTTAATTAATTTTGGGGGAAGTTTTAGTTTGTAATCTTTTTTAATTTTCATTATTTACTTCAAGTTATTACAGTATGTTTCTATAAAAAAAAATTTAATTCATTTTGGCCAAAGGGGGCACACTTCAACTTCTTACACACACTTGTTATTTCATATGTTGACCAGAGGGGGAGCACTTTTAAAACCGACACACAGTCAATTTGAAAAACCCCTCCTTTTTGGGACCACCTTAATTGTAATAGACTTCACCACCAGGGGTACAAATGAGACATTTTCTATTAGATGCAATGCTTTTCCGTATTGGGACCATGATTTATGTCCTAACTTGTTCATATGGAAGCTACTTTTCCTTGTTGATGTCTCAAGAAGGGTAGGAATACAAGAACACACACACACACACACACACACACACACACACACACACACACACACACACACACACTTGTTGGCGCAATGCTAGCAGAAGAAAATAACCTCCAAACTGCATGAAGACCTCCAGCAGTGATAGACACATGCAGGTTTTCCTGGGTTTGGTGCTGATTTGTGAGCTGACAGAAGGAGGCAGCTCCACCGTTGGTTATCTCTGAGAGGCATGTCTCGATCTGACGGCTTAATAAGACCTCTGTCAACTGGAGGTGTTGTCTGTTTGTGCATATGTCAGCAATGTGATCCAACACATGAGTGGAAAGAGCACAGGTGGGTTTTTTTCTCTCTTTTTCCAGTGCATGACGAGACAAACCTTTGTATGTCTTACCGGGAAAAATCCCTTTCCTCAATCTATTTGATTGGACAGTGGGCTGTCACTGGTGGGGGGGTTTGGACCTCCGACACTTGACCTTTACACCTTGGTAACACACCTGAACCTTTGCAGCCCTTGGCAAGGTCTAGTGATTATTTCTGAAGGGGCAACATGTTTGCAAAGTACTTAAAAAAAATAAAAACAAAAAATAAAAAAATGGAAAATAACGTGAAGTAATCCATTTCAGGGTCAAACCTCTAGACCAGGGGTGTCAAACTCATTTTAGTATAACTCACATGGAGAAAAATCTACTCCCGAGTGGGCCGGACTGGTAAAATCGCGGCATGATAACTTGAAAATAAAGACAACTTCCGGTTGTTTTCTTTGTTTAAAATTAGAACAAGATCATTCTGAAAATGTACAAATCGTAATGTTATTAGGGTTTTTTTTCCACACTAACATGTTGCGGTTATTAATTTATTTGTCGTTATTTATATTTTCTGAATAAATGTGATAATGTTCAACAGTCCACTCGTTGGATTTAATTTTCAATCTATCAAGATAAACAAATTATATCAAAATCAAAGTACAGGATGTTATTTTCTGTAGTTTGATCATTTTCCTCGACTGATGTAATGACATCATGTGGTTTATTTTTTGCATATGTAGCATCATCCACAAATATACAAAAAATTGCTATTGCAACATCTAAAATGTTATTTGTAAAAACAAAACAAAAAAAAGCCCTTTACGTTGAGCAAACAATCTCAAAGTGCTACAGTGTATCAAAATAATAATAATAATAATAAAAAGATAATGAAAATAAAAATATATTAAAACTAGAACAGCCTAATAGCTAGAACTAGTATGCATATATCTATAAAAAGGCTTTTTTAAAAAGAAGGGTTTTTAAACTTTTTTTAAAAGTATCTACAGTCTGTGGTACCCTCAGGTGGTCAGGGAGAGCATTCCACCGAATGGGAGCAGCGGAGCGGAAAGCCCGGTCTCCCATAGTTCGTAGCTTTGTCCTTAGAGGTTGGAGGAGGTTAGCCTGTTTGGAGAGGAGGTGTCATGTGGAGGATTTAGGGGTGAGTAGTTCTTTGAGGTAGATGGGGGCATTTCCATGGAGGGACTGGTGGGTTAGTAGGGAGACTTTGTATTTAATCCTGACAATCTAGTGGTCTCATTTAGAACAGCAGTTTCTTTCATTCAAAAATTTCAGGTCAATTTTCAGGTTAACTAATCCCGCGGGTCGTACGTTTGACACCCCTGCTCTAGACATCAGAAGCCCTACAGGTAATTATTAAGGCCCAATCATTGAATGATGGCAGTGCAAAGGCCCTTGTTCTTTTTGTGCAATTGTTGCAGCATAAAATGCATGAATTTGCTCCAGTTGTTTTTTTTTTGTTTTTTTTTCCAGAAAACATTTTTAAGGCATATTTGTTTTCACTAACTTGAATCAACGTCCAATCTTATGAATTTGTCATCAGTTTTTTAAGTGTGCTTATAACCTCAAAAGGAACAGGATTTCAACAATCACTGGAAAACAAATACCGCACTGATGTAGAGTTGGCCCGATACCAATATTTCGGTACCGGTACTGGTACCAAAATGTATTTCGATACTTTCCGGTACTTTTTGATACTTTTCAAAATAAAGGGCACCACAAAAAATGGCATTGTTGGCTTTATTGTAACAAAAAAGTCTTAGGGTAAATTAAACATGTTTCTTACTGCAAGTTCGTCTTTAAATAAAATAGTGAACATATAAGACAACTTGTCTTTTATTAGTAAGGAAACAAACAAAGACTTCTAATTAATCTACTGACATATGCAGTAACATATTGTGTAATTTATCATACTATTACATCAACGGCACAGCGGTGGAGATGATAAGCAGCACCAAGTTCCTGGGGGTGCAGATCACTGACAATATAACCTGGTCCCTACACACCGGAGCTCTTGTAAAAAGAGCTCAGCAGCGCATGCACTTTTTGCGTCGGATGAAAAGAGCACAGCTCCCTCCCCCCATTCTCACCACATTCTACATAGGCACTATAGAGAGCCTGCTGACCAACAGCATCTCTGTCTGGACTTGAGCCTGCAATGCCTCAGACTGGAAGTTTTCTCCAGAGAGTGTTGAGGACGGTGGAAAAGATTATCAGGACTCCTCTTCCTCCTATCCAGGAGATCGCAAAAAGCCGCTGCCTGACCAGGGTTCAGAAAATCTGCAAAGACTCCTCCCACCCCCACCAAGGACTGTTTTCACTGCTGGACTCTAGGAAGAGGTTCCGCAGCCTCCGTAGCAGAACCTCCAGGTTCTGTAACAGCTTCTTCCCTCAGGCCGTAAGACTCTTGAATTAATTAAAGTATCCCCTCAACTCCCCCCAAAATGGATTAACTACCCTCAAAATGGATTAACTCGCTGGAATAAAAAGACAATACAACATACATCCATAAACATGGACACAGGTGGAAAAAGTGCAATGTATTTATCTGTACAGTAATGTATTTATTTATATCTGCACCTTATTGCTTTTTTTTATCCTGCACTACCAAGAGCTAATGCAACGAAATTGTGTTCTTATTTGTACTGTAAAGTTCAAATTTGAATGACAATAACAAGGAAGTCTAAGTCTAAGTCTATTATTTTGTCAACATTATTAAGGACAAGTGGTAGAAAATTAATTATTAATCTACTTGTTAATTTACTGTTAATATCTGCTTACTTTCTCTTTTAACATGTTCTGTCCCCACTTCTGTTCAAATGTAATATTCACTTATTTTTCTTTTGTTTGATACTTTACATTAGTTTTGGATGATACCACAAATTTGGGGATCAATCCTGTCAGAGTGAGTTTGTGACGAACCCAAAGATGCAGAGAAGGCGGCAGGCATCGCGCAGGAAAACATGTTTTAATCTTTAGAAATTAAAAAACACAAACCAGGAACTAGGAATAGCCAAACTGGAAAACGGGAAACAGGATCCAGGAAACAGGAACTAGCAACAAAAGACAGCACGCTGCAAACAGCTACAAGTTCTATGACAAGCATTACTGACATTGACAGGTAGTGGTGACAATAATCCAGCATCTGACTGGAGGACAAAACAGGTTCAAATAGCAGCCGGCTGATTGACACCAGGTGTGGCCAGGTGCCAATCAGCTGCCGCTTAGGGGAAACAACGCTAAGGGAGAAAAACAGGAAATAAACAAAATAAAAGCGCTGACAGGAAACAAAGAGACAAACACAAACTGTCAGGGACGAACCTGACAAATCCGATACCAAGTAGTTACAGGATCATACATTGGTCATACTCAAAGTCCTCATGTGTCCAGGGACATATTTCCTGAGTTTATAAACATAATATAAAAAAAAATTTAAAACCCAAAAACATTTTGTGATGCTAAAAAATATCGATGTAATCATTGTTGTATCGACTAGATACAGGTTTTGTACTTGATGTCGTTACAATTAACATTTGTGTAGACTAGTGTTGTAACGATACCAATATGTTGGTAGAGGTACTAAGATTATTTTTGGTACTTTTCGGTATTTTTCTAAATAAAAGGGGACCACATACTTTTTAGAGGCGGTATAGTACCGAATATGATACATTAGTATCGTGGTACTATCTAATACCGGTATACCGTACAACCCTACATTGATGTTTTACTCGTTTTATGCAGTGCAGATGGCAGTAAAAGCACAGTCAGAGCTTATTGTCAAAAGTCTGTACTGTTTGAATTCATTAGAACTAATAATAGTGATAATTACTTTAATCATAGAGAGAAACACTACCAAAAGTTTCCTTATTGTCCGCGGTCTGTTGTGTCGTCCGCAAGTTACAGACATTCTTTGCGTCCACCTTAAACATTTATGTTCCAACACATACACCCCTGCACTTTAGGAGCATAAATAAACGATAAATAAATTAAATAAAGGCTAAATGAATTCATAAATACAGTAAACCAGGACGTTAAGACGCCGATGTGTCCCTAAATGTTTTGTACTACATTACCCAGAAGGCTTAGCGCTATTGACAGAAACAGGAAGTAGGTCTGAGTAAAATTGAGTAATGACTTTTATTTATTTTTACATGTTTTTATTCCTTTATCTTCACAGGAACCAAAGATAAGTGTTTATCAGACTGTAGATGTGCACCTTTAAGTGCAACTCAAAGGCAAATTCACACAAATTCCTGGAGGGAATATTGTTAATATTCGGTGTGTTTTCCTCCTTAACTCTTGGGTTACAAAGTAGTAGTAGTAATAGTAATAGTAGTAGTGGTAGTAGTAAGTTACACACACACACACACACACACACACACACATACACACACACACACACACAAATTTACGTAATCTTTATTTTGAAAGCAAATCAATTCAATCAATTTTCTTGGTTTAACAACAGCACCATCTGCTGGATGTAGTGTGACACTGCACCTTTTGCGCCTTTTGACGAACTGCTGTATATTAGCGCGTTACTACCATCTAGTGGCAATTACAGGCATTGCATATGACAACTTCCCTCATAACTATCTCATCAACACTGACATACAATTAACAAAATATAATAAATAATAGATTATTGTATAAAAAATTTTTTAATCATTATGATTTTGTGTGCGTGTTTATACATCAAGTAATTAGTAATGCAGTTGCATCTTGTAGACAGCAAAGGGCGCTGTTACTGTGCTGCCCCAATGAAGGAGGTAGTGTATAAATAATATTATTATTGGAAATTACAGGTTCGAATTGAGATACTAGTAATAATTATTGTGTACGAGAATTTGGGTCACAACTTTTTTTTTATTCGTAATCTCACAAGGTAATTTTCAAAATGTAATTATTCATGTCCAATATCCCAACTGTATTATTGTAATTGTTTTATACATTTTCCTGGAATACAATATTTATATTTTCTAAGAATTTCTAAGACTTTATTTGCTTTTTGCACTTAAGTTTGCACTTTATTTCTTGTGACGCTACAACTTATTTCTCGTTATATTAACCTCATTCTCTCAGACGTGTTTCTTGTACAAGCAGATTTTATTTTTTAATTTTTTTTCGCAACATCTTTCTTTTAATAATTTTGATATTTTTGTGTCATAATATTACGAGTTGTTTATAATATTACTAATTTATTCTCGTGATATTTATACTTTTTTGTAAATATATTTTTGATAAAAATTATTCGAAATTGTTCATCATTAATTGTTTTTATGTAATATTACTACTTTTGGGGAGATATTTCTGTCTTAAAGTGTCTAGACATGTTTCTCTCAATCAACCAGCTTTCATTTCACGACATTCTTTTGTGACGTCACACATTTATTTTTGTCATTTTACATTTTGTTTCCTTTATTTTATTCATGACTAATTTTATTTCGAGGAAGATTTCAATTTAATTCTTGTAACATTACAACTTTTTTTTACAAATCTGAGATTTTTTTGCCTTTTCACGACATTATTTGTTTATTTTTGTCATATTACATTGTTTCCCTTAATTCTGAGGAAGATTTCAATTTAATTTTTGTAATATTAAAACTTATCTCACCAAACTGAGATTTTTTTTTGTTGTAATTTTTTTTTTTTTTTGCCTTTTCACATTATTTGTTTATGTTTGTCATAATATATGTTGTTTCCTCACTTTATTCATGACTAATTTTATTCTAAAAAAGATTTCAATTTAATTCTTGTTACATTACAACTTTTCTCACAAAACTGAGATTTTTTTTTAGTTGTAATATTAGTTTTTTCGCCTTTTCGTGACATTATCTTATTTTCTTTTCATATTACATCTTGTTTCCTTACTTTATTCAAGACTAATTTTATTCTGAGGAAGATTTTAATTTAATTCTTGTTACATTACAACTTTTCTCACAAGACTGAGATTTTTTTTCTGTTGTAATATACATTTGTTCGCTTTTTCACGACATTTGTTTATTTTTGTCATGTTATATTTTGTTTCCTTACTTTATTCAAGACTAATTTAATTATTGTAACATAACTTTTTTCTCACAAAACTGATAATTGTTTCTGTTGTAATATTACTTTTTTCACCCTTTCATGACATTTGTTTATTTTTGTCATATTATATTTTGTTTTCTTGGTTTATTCATGAGTATTTTTTTCTGATGAAGATTTCAAATTTGATTATCTCAATATTACAACCTTTTTTTTTTCCGCAAATCTAAAACTTTTTTGTTGTACTATTAATTTGTTCATCCTTTCACAACCTTTATTTTTGACGTAACATTGTGTTGTGAACTACTTTATTCTCGTGATACTCCTTTCTAGGGGGATATTTTGACTTGAATTTCATAATACTACAAGAAAAACTTAGTAAAATTACGACTTTTCTCTGATATGACTTTTGGTTGTTTTCCTATTTCTTGTGAAGTGAAAACTTTTTTTCGAAGATTTTTATACTATTTGAATATTGACATTTTTTTCCTACGTGTATTCCTATTTTTAATACAACTCCTTTTATCAGGTTACCTTTAAAAAAAATTAATTAAAAACTCTGACTTTAGTCTGGTACAATGATTACTTTTTTTCTTGTGATTTGACATCATTCTTGTAACTTTGTGCCTTTTTACCATTTTTATTACTTGTAAGATTACAATTTTTTCAGAGATATTTTTGGTTTAGTTTTCATTACGTTACATTTTCCTCTCAACCAGCCAACTTTTTTGTTGTGATACTATTCATGACATTATTTTGTAACATCACACATTTATTTTTGTCATTTTACATTTTGTCTGGTGTAATACTCCTACTTTATTCAGGTGATCCTGTATTTCTTTTTTGGGAGGTACATTTTGACTCAATTCTTGTAACATTACAACTTTTTTCTCAAAACTACAACGACTCTAATATTACTTTTGTCATCTTTCTAAATCTCGGAAAACTGAAAAGCTTTTCAGAGTAATTTTATATTATTTGATTAATATTATCTTTCCAACGTGTCTTTTTATTTCTAACACGACTTGTTTTTTCGTGTAACTTGTTTTTTTTCACATTTTTCTGACTTTGATCCCGTGAAATTATCATTTTATTTTCTCATAATCTGACATAATTTTTGTAACTTTATGCTTTTTTTTACCTCTTCATGACTTTTTACTCGTAATAACTACTTTTTTGGGAGACATTTCTGTCTAAGTTGTCATCAGGTTACGACATTTTTCTCACAACCAGACGACCTTTATCTTGTAATATAAAGTTTTTTGTCAATTCACGACATTATTTAGCGACAACTTTTTGTTTCCTGTAATACTACTTATTTATTCTCATGATATTCCTTTTTGAGGAGTACAGTACATTTTGACTTCATTCTCATAATACTATAACTTTTTGGCTTTGTTTTTATATAAAGAATTGTATTTGTCATTTTAAATTTTTTTATTAAAAAATATATTTTTGCTATTATTTTTTACATTTTTGAAATTATTTTTTCTAAGAGTCTTTTTTTTTCTTCTAACAACTCCTTTTTTCTGGTAACTTATTTTTTTTAATTTTTAAAATGTTTCCAACTTTGGTTTCGTTTTGTTCATTTTAACTTCATTTTTTTAACATAAAAAAAAAGAAGTGGCATAAAACACGTCTTAGAAAGTCAGAGAAAGTTATACATGTAAACAAACTACGGTGAGTTCAAGGACCGCCAAAATTAGTAGGACAAAAGAGCGCTCACCAAATACTTTAATCAGTGAAGCATGTTTAATATAAACAGTGTGCTTTCTAACAATTAGGGAGGTTTGTGTCATGTTTGTCCTCCAACAGAAACCATATTAAAACAAAAAATCTATTTCTTATATTTTTTTCCCCTCATCTTTTTCATACATTTTTGAAAAAGCTCCAGAGAGCCACTAGGGCGGCGCTAAAGAGCCACATGTGTGCTATAGAAAATTATGTATGCTGACCTTGAATGGGCCCTGCAATGAGGTTGCGACTTGTCCAGGGTGTACACCACCTTCCGCCCGATTGTAGCTGAGATAGGCACCAGCGACCCCAAAAGGAAATAAGCGGTAGGAAATGGATGGATGGATGGACCTTGAATGGCATATTGTCACAGCAAGGAGACTTGACTGTTTGTCCTCCATGCAATCACCCCTCAAATGTTCCCAGCTGAACCCAATTAAAGGAGGTGACCATGGCAACCGCACCATAGTAACAGTCCCATCCCTGTCAACACTTCCCGGTTCTCAAAAGGAAGTGGGCGGAGCAATCTGCGGAAAGGAAAATTCAGCATAAACTGTGGCCAGCAATCAATTAGGGAAAACAAAATAAAAACAATATAAAGAAATAAGTACATTTGGCTCCAACAGATAATACTTTATTGATTTCTTCAGGAGAGTTCCCTCAGGAAAATGAATGACTTTTATTTTTATTTTTTTCTACACATTTTATATTTTTTGACAGTTTTTTCTTCTCCCTTATTTTTCTAATACAACTATTGTTTCATGTAACTTTTTACTGACACATAAATTGACATCATTCTTGTAACTTTATGCTTTTTTTTTTAACCTCTGTGACTTTTTTCTTGTAATAACTACTTTTTTTGGGAGACATTTTTTTCTTATTTGCCATCGGGTTATGACACTTTTCTCTCTACCTTTATTTTGTAATACTACATTTTTTTGGTCATTTCACTACATTATTTCCTGTGATACTACTACTTAATTATTATAATTTTCCTTTTTGAGGAGTACAGTACGTTTCGACTTCATTCTTGTAACATTAAGACTTTTTTTCTCGCAAATCTACAAATTTGTTCTTTTAATATTACTTTTATTAGTAATTTTTTCCCACAAATTTTATTAGTAATTTTTTCTCCCATGTCCTTATTTTTCTAATGCTACTCTTTTGTCATGTAAATTTTTACTGACTTAAATCACATAAATTGACGTCATTCTTGTACCTCCATGCATTTTTTTTAACCTCTTCGCGACTTTTTCGACTATTTTTGGTAGTTATTTTGTGTAAAACATTTTAAAAAAGAAGTCACTGCCTTTATCTTGTAATATTATTATTTTTTTGTCATTTCATTACATTATTTTGGGACACCTTTTTTTTTTCCTGAAGTACTACTTATTTATTCTCATGATATTCCTTTATGAGGAGTACAGTACATGTTGACTTCATTCTCGTAACATTACAACTTTTCTTTCAGCTTTGTTCTTGTAATAATACTTTTTTTTTGCCATTTTTAATTTTTTTTATAAAAAAATATGTTTTTGTTATTATTTAATACATTTTTGAAATTGTTTTTCCCACAACTTTTTTTTCTCTTTTTATTTTTTCAAATTTTTCCAACTTTGGTTTCGTGAAATGAAAATGTTTTTCTTGTATTTTGACATCATTTTTGTAACTTTATGCTTTTTTCTTCTTTTTTTACCTTACGTGACTTTTTACTTATAATAACGACTTTTTTGGGAGACATTTTTTTACTTTTTCATTTTTTTCTTTTTGAGGAGTACAACACGTTTCAAATTCATTCTCATAACATTACAATTTTTTTTTTGCAAAACTACAACTTAATTTTTGTTTGATTAGATAGATGTATAGTACTTTATTGATACAAATGTTATATTTTTTGACAGGTTTTTTTGGCCCTTATTTTTCTAATGCAAATATTTTTTCATGTAACTTTTTACTGACTTAAATCACATAAATTGACATCATTCTTGTAACTTAATGCTTTTTTACTTCTGCGTGATTTTTTTACTTGTAATAACTACTTTCATGGGAAGTTGTCATCAGGTTATGACACTTTTCTCTCTACCTTTTATTTTGTAATATTACATTTTTTGGTCATTTCACTACATTATTTCCTCTCATACTGCTACTTAATTCTCATGATATTCCTTTTTGAGGAGTACAGTAAGTTTCGACTTCATTCTCGTAACATTATGACTTTTTTCTCGCAAAACTACAACTTTGTTCTTGTATTATTAGATAAATAGATAGATAGGACTTTATTGATTCATTCAGGAGAGTTCCTTCAGGAAAATTAATTAATTTTATTAATATTTTTTTTCGCCAGCGCCCCCCGCGGTAGAAAATGGATGGGATGGATGGAATATTTTTTTTCTAAAAATTTTATATTTTTTGACAGGTTTTTTTTCTACCTTATTTTTCTAATGCAACTATTTTTTCATGTAACTTTTTACTGACTTAAATCACGTAAATTGACATCATTCTTGTAACTTTATGCTTTTTTTTTTTTACGTCTGTAACGTTTTTCTTGTAATAACTACCTTTTTTTGGGGAGACATTTTTTTCAAAATTTTCCAATTTTGTTTTCGTGAAATGAAAATGTTTCTTTTGTATTTCGACATCATTCTTGTAACTTACTGCTTTTTTTTTTTTTACTTCTTCATGACTTTTTACTTGTAATAACTACTTTTTTGGAGACATTTTTTTCTTATTTGTCATCAGGTTATGACACTTTTCTCTTGACTTTTATTTTGTAATATTACATTCTTTTGTCATTTCACTACATTATTTCCTGTAATACTACTACTTAATTCTCATGATGTTCCTTTTTGAGCAGTACAGTACATTTCGACTTCATTCTCGTAACATTAAGACTTTTTTTCTCGCAATTCTGCGAATTTGTTGTTTTAGTATTACTTTTCTTGGTAATTTTTCATACTAATTTTATTATAAATTTATTTATAAATTATACATTTTTATTTATAAATTATAAAGGGACGGCGTGGCGCAGTGGGAGAGTGGCCCCGCGCAACCCGAGGGTCACTGGTTCAAATCCCACCTAGAACCAACCTCGTCACGTCCGTTGTGTCCTGAGCAAGACACTTCACCCTTGCTCCTGATGGGTGCTGGTTGGCGCCTTGCATGGCAGCTCCCTCCATCAGTGTGTGAATGTGTGTGTGAATGGGTAAATGTGGAAGTAGTGTCAAAGCGCTTTGAGTACCTTGAAGGTAGAAAAGTGCTATACAAGTACAACCCATTTATCATTTATGAATGTTTTCTCCCACATCCTTATTTTTCTGATGCTACTCTTTTGTCAGGTAATTATTTTTACTGAATTAAATCACGTAAACTGACATTATTCTTGTAACTTAATGCATTTTTTTTATACCTCTTCACGACTTTTTTGACTATTTTTGGTTGTTATTTTGTGTGACAAAATGTTAAAGAGAAATCACTGCCATTATCTTGTAATATTACATATTTTGTCGTTTCACTACATTTTTTTGCGACAACTTTTTGTTGCCTGTATTGCTACTTATTTATTCTCATGATATTCCTTTTTGACGGAGTACAGTACATTTTGACTTCATTCTCGTAACATATAGACTTTTCGGTTTTGTTCTTGTATTAATACTTTTTTTTTTTTCATTTTTAAATTTTTTAATTAAAAAATATATTTTATACTTCTGTGAATGGATATTTCCCCCCATGTGTCTTTTTATGTATAACAACTATTTTTTTCCGTGTAACTTATTTTTTTCACATTTTTCCCACTCTGGTCTCGTGAACTGATGGTTTTGTTTTCGTAATTTGACATCATTTTTGTAACTTTATGCTTTTTTACCTCTTCGTGACTTTTTACTTGTAATAATTTTTTGGGGAGACATTTTTTTTTTCTTAGTTGTCATCAGGTTATGACACTTTTCTCTCGACCTTTATTTTGTAATATAAAACTTTTGGGTCATTTCCTGTAATACCACTACTTATTTCTCATGATATTCTTTTTTGAGGTATATGGTACTTTTAGACTTCATTCTTGTAACATTACGACTTTTTTTCTTGCAAAGCTACAACTTTTTTCTTGTATTATTAGATTAATAGTACTTTATTGATACAAATTTTATATTTTGACTTTTTTTTTCCCTCTCTTGTTTTTCTAATGCAACAATTTTTTTCACGTAACTTTTTACTGATTCAAATCACATAAATTGACATCATTCTTGTAACTCCATGCATGTTTAAATTTTTTGGTAGTTATTTTGAGTGGAAAAATAGTCCATTGTTGCAGCAATCAGTGAGTTTGTGGTGCAGACCAAACACAATTAGTGCTCTCATCACTCGTCGCCCACTCCAGATGGACGCCGACGTCGACAACGAACCGAAGTGAACGGCGTAACGTGGCCAAGTATTCTCCCGACACACCTGAGGTTTGTTTTATAAAACTACTTTGTTTATTGCTCATATTGTGAGGAGTAACCTGTACACACCTTCGACAGAGAGAACTTCCTGCTGGGGGGGGGGGATGAAGAAAGCTGATGCACGTCTCTAAAAATGTGTTTCCTGCCGTACAGGAAGTAGGTGGAGCGGGCCTCGGGAAGTGGGCGTGTCCTCCCGTCAGCGGGCTGTGTCAACACGATAGCGTTTACAAGCTCCGTGGTGACGTCACTGCCTGACAACTCATTGTTCCATAATACTGTACAGATACGAGCGAAGGGGGGGAGGGGTCAAAGGTCAGACGGGCGGCGTGCTGTAGCGGATCTCGCCGTTGAACTTGTCGGCGAGAGGAGTGGGGGGAGGAGGGGGAGGAGGCTTCTTCAGCATGTGGTGCTTCATGATGGCCTCCTCGTTGGCGTAGACGGGCGCGTCGGCGTCGTCCGAGTGGTAGCCCGACTGGTAGCCGCTCGTCTGATTGGACGACTCGGACGCCAGCGACTCTTTGCTCTTGCAGCGCAGCAGCTGACTGGCGGGCAGAGTCGAAGGTGACGGACAATGAGGCGACGTCACGGTAATTCATCGTTCGTGCTGCCACTCACCTCAAGTTGGGCGTGGTGATCAGCTGTGGATCTTTGACATCCGGGGAACAGTCCATGTGAGCCTCCTGCAGGAAGACAGCAAATATGACTTTAGAGAGCAGGGGTCACCAACCTTTTTGAAACCAAGAGCTACTTCTTGGGTACTGATTAATGCCAAGGGCTCCCAGTTTGATACACACTTAAATAAATTGCCAGAAATAGCCAATTTGCTCAATTCACATTTAATAAATAAATCTATATATATTAAAAAACATGGGTATTTCTGTCTGTCATTCCGTCGTACTTTTTTTTTCCTTTTACGGAAGGTTTCTTATAGAGAATAAATGATGAAAAAAAACACTAAATTGAACGGTTTAAAAAAGGAGAAAACACGAAAAAAATTAAAATACAATTTTGAAACATAGTTTATCTTCAATTTCGACTCTTTAAAAATCAAAAATCAACCGAAAAAAATGAAGAGAAAAACTAGCTAAATCGAATCTTTTTGAAAATATTTAAAAAGGAATTTATGGAACATCATTAGTAATTTTTCCTGATTAAGATTAATTTTTAAATTTTGATGACATGTTTTGAATAGGGTAAAATCCAATCCGCACTTTGTTAGAATATATAACCAATTGGACCAAGTTATATTTCTAAAAAAGACAAATCATTATTTTTGCTAGATTTTCCAGAACAAAAATTTTAAAAGAAATTCAAAAGACTTTGAAATAAGATTTAAATTGGATTCTACAGATTTTGTAGATTTGCCAGAATTATTTTTTTGAATATTAATCATAATAAGTTTGAAGAAATATTTCACAAATATTATTCGTCGAAAAAACAGCAGCTAAAATGAAGATCTAAGTATTTATTATTCTTTACAATAAACAAATACAAAAAAATACTTGAACATAGATTTAAATTGTCAGGAAAGAAGAGGAAGGTATTTAAAAGGTAAAAAGGTATATGTGTTTAAAAATCCTAAAAATCATTTTTTAGGTTGTATTTTTTCTCTAAAATTGTCTTTCTGAAAGTTATAAGAAGCAAAGTAAAAAAATAAATGAATTTATTCAAACAAGTGCAGACCAAGTCTTTAAAATATTTTCTTGGATTTTCAAATTCTATTTGAGTTTTGTCTCTCTTAGAATTAAAAATGCCGAGCAAAGCGAGACCAGCTTGCTAGTAAATAAATACAATTTAAAGAATAGAGGCAGCTCACTGGTAAGTGCTGCTATTTGAGCTATTTTTAGAACAGGCCAGCGGGCTACTCATCTGGTCCTTACGGGCTACCTGGTGCCCGCGGGCACCGCGTTGGTGACCCCTCTTATAGATGATCTTTGACCTGTGTTTTTGCTCCTTAATAACAACAAAGAGCTCCTTTAAAATACAATAGGTAGAGGATCTTTGACTAGGGTTTTTTAGACTACGGTCTAATAGCAGCAGAGCGCTCCTGTCATTTAGAGCAGTGGTCCCCAACCTTTTTGTAGCTGCGGACCGGTCAAAATAAAAATCTTATTTTATTTTTTATTTTATTTTTTATTTTTTTTCCTTTGTCATGAAAAAGGGTGTTTTTTTGTCATGAAAAGGGAGGTTTTTTCGGTTGGTGCACTAATTGTAAGTGTATCTTGTGTTTTTTATGTTGATTTAATAAAATAAAAAATAAAAAATTAATACATTTAAAAAATAAATCAATAAATAAATAAATTATAAAAAATTATTCTGCGGCCCGGTACCAATCGAGTGGTTGGGGACCACTGATTTAGAAGATCTTTGATGAGGGGTTTTTTTTTTAGACTACACCCTAAAAGCAGCAGAGCGCTCCTGTTGTATAGAGGATCTTTGACAAAATTTTTTTTTTTTTTTTTTGAGTAAATCTTTTAACACTGACAAAGCTCTCCTGTCCTATAGAGCAGTGGTCCCCAACATTTTTGTAGCTGCGGACTTGATAATTTGAGATTTTTATTTTATATTATTTTATCAGGGCTTCACGGTGGCAGAGGGGTTAGTGCGTCTGCCTCACAATACGAAGGTCCTGCAGTCCTGGGTTCAAATCCAGGCTCGGGATCTTTCTGTGTGGAGTTTGCATGTTCTCCCCGTGAATGCGTGGGTTCCCTCCGGGTACTCCGGCTTCCTCCCACTTCCAAAGACATGCACCTGGGGATAGGTTGATTGGCTACACTAAATTGGCCCTAGTGTGTGAATGTGAGTGTGAATGTTGTCTGTCTATCTGTGTTGGCCCTGCGATGAGGTGGCGACTTGTCCAGGGTGCACCCCGCCTTCCGCCCGATTGTAGCTGAGATAGGCGCCAGCGCCCCCCGCAACCCCACAAGGGAATAAGCGGTAGAAAATAGATGGATGGATTATTTTATCATCATTTTTAAATCTAATTTTATTTATTTTTTTGTCATGAAAAAGGGAGGGTTTTTTTGGGTTGGTGCACTAATTGTAAGTGTATCTTGTGTTTTTATGTTGAGAAATCCTAAAGCAGCAGAGCGCTCCTGTTCTAAAAAGAGGATCTTTGACTAACATTTTTCTTTTAAAGTAAGTCTTAAAAACGACACAGCTCTCCTGTCCTATACAGGGTCTTGGAGTAGAACTTTTTGGAGTAAGTCCTGAAAGCAGCAGAGCGCTCCTGTCATTTAAAGGATCTTTGACTACCATTTTTTTTCTTTTTTGAGTAAATCCTTAACAATGACAGAGTTCAACTGTCCTATAGAGTATATTTGACTAGCATTTTTTTGGAAGTCCTAATAGCAGCCGAGTGCTCTTACCCTATAGAGAGGATCTTTGACTGTAGTTATTCTCTTGAGTAAATCCTTAGCAATGACAGAACTCTCCGGGTAAGTCTTTAAAAATGTCTGATCTCTCCGTGTCGTATGAAAGGATCTTTGACAAGGGCTTTTTGGAGTAAGTCAAAAGCAGATCACTTTTGTTGTACAAATGATCTTTGACTGGTAATTTAGCTGTAGATTCTGTCTTTACAAACAACAGAGCAGTCCTCATATAGAGGATCTTTGACTGACGTTTTTTGGTCCTTAAAAACAGCGTGGCGCTCATATCGTACAGACAATCTTTGATGAGTGTTTATCTGAGGAAGTCTAAAAATTTGTGTTTTTGCTGTAGATTCTGTCTTAACAAACAACAGAGCACTCATAGAGAGGATCTTTGACCGGAGGTTTTCTTTAAGTCTTTTAAAATGTTAGATCTCTCCTTGTCGTATTAAAGGATCTTTGAAAGGGGCTTTTTGGAGTAAGTCAACAGCAGATCACTTTTTTATATAAATGATCTTTGACTTGTAATTTTGCTGTAGATCCTGTCTTTACAAACAACCGAGCAGTCCTCATATAGAGGATCTTTGACTAACGTTTTTTGGTCCTTAAAAACAGCGTGGGGCTCATATTGTACAGACAATTTTTGATGTAGAGGATCTTTGACTAACGTTTTTTGGTCCTTAAAAACAGCGTTGCGCTCATATCGTACAGACAATCTTTGATGAGTGTTTATTTGAGCGAGTCTAAAAACTAGTGTTTTGCTGTAGATTCTGTCTTAACAAACAACAGAGCCCTCTTCATATATAGGATCTTTGAATAACATTGTTGCTATAGGTCCTTAAAACAGAAGAACGGTCCTGTTGTATAGAGGATCTTTGACATGTTTTTTGGAGTAGATTCATAAAAATCGCTGCTATTTTTAAGAACCTACTGCAAAACCCCTTATCAAATAGATGATCTTGGAAGAGTGTTTTTGTTTTGATTAGGTCTTTGACTTCTCATTCAGTTTTAGATTTTTTTTTAGTTTCCTATTTTTACTTTACCCCTACAATGTTCTACCTTGATTCACATTTTTGTCTTGTAACGTAGGGTTTTCTTAGAACTCTTCATGATTTTGGTAATTCCCCATTAGCCAGAAGTGAAATCCCTCACCGCTAAACTGCTGTGCTCCACAGGGATGTCGTCAAACGTCTTGATGCTGAGTCGGCACCTTTCGCTCTGCCTGCACAAGCAACAAAACCACGTTATGTCAGCGGAAGGCCTCTAAGGAATTGAACCCGAGGCACAGAATGCGCTGACCCTAGAGACAGGGCGTTGTCGTAGTGAGGCTGAGCGTTCAGGTTCTCTCCACCCTGAGGCCTCATGGGGTCAGAGGTCACTGGAGTGGACGTCACATCATTTCCTGCAGTCAGAGGGATGTAGTCCTTCCCATCCTGCAGGTGAACAACACTTTAACAGCCTAGCAAGCATGTGGTCCAGCCACTAGGAGCATATGTGAATCTGTGGATTGTTATGATATGCTGTGATGTTCTTACCTACATTCACTTATTTCTTTGGCATCTTTTCATATTGTTCTCAATATTTTCTATGATTTTTTTCCTCATTTTATGACTTTTTTTTTAATCTCCTTTGATATCACTTTTTTAATCATCCTATCTTAAAATGTTTTTTTCATACTTTTACGTTAGTCTCATAGCTTTAAAATTTCTTTAATATAATTTTCTTAATTTTGTCTATAATTTTTAAAACTTGTTTTTGTTCTCAGTATTTTTTACCTCATAATTTTACATCATTCAACCCTTTTTTTCTTGTAAAATTGCGACTAGTTTCTTGTAAGATTCCAACTATTTTTGAAATATTACAATTAAATTCTCGTAATATTTGGTGATTTCTGTAATATTCCAATATTTCCTTGTCAATTTGACTCGATTCTCATATTAGTCCAATCTACCTGTAAAATCCTGACTAAATTATCGTAATATTTGGACTGATATTCTCATAAATAAAAATTAGAGAGTATAATATTTAGGGCATGGGTTCCCTCCAGGCTTCCTCCCACTTCCAAAGACATGCACCTGGGGATAGGTTGATTGGCAACACTAAATTGGCCCTAGTGTGTGAATGTTGTCTGTCTATCTGTGTTGGCCCTGTGAGGAGGTGGCGACTTGTCCAGGGTGTACCCCGCCTTCCGCCCGAATGCAGCTCAGATAGGCTCCAGCACCCCCCGCGACCTCGAAAAGGACAAGCGGTAGAAAGAAGAATGGAACGGATGGATGAATATTCAGGGTTTTTTTTTTTGTTTATGGTTATATTACAATTATTGGAAGAGTTACGTTATCATAACTCAAATAACTTATCTTGTATCATTACATATTTACTTATTTTTATTATTTTATTTTTGTATTTTTACTTCTTTTTTTATGATACTATACTGTACTGTACTACTTGATTATCATTTTGTAACAGGACAACTCTATTCTCAGTCCTTTTCCCTTCTTGCTTTTATGCTTTTATGCCTTTATTTTCATAATACACATTTTGTCCACATACTTTTACATGCATTTCATAACTTCAATGCCTTTTTTTTGCCCTCTTTCCCTTTCTCTGCTGTTTTTGTCTTTAAGTTTTACATATTTTTTTTACATAATTTTACGACAACGTTATTGTTGTAACATAACTTTAATTTTTATAAAAGTTATTTTTTTCTGTTATGTGTATATATATATATATATATATATATACACACATACATATTTATATCTATATATATATATGTATATAGATATATATATGTATATATATGTACATATATATTTACAAATATATATATATAAATATGTGTGTATGTATTATTTATATATATATATATATATATATATATATATATATATACATATATATACATACATATATACATACATATATATATATACACATACATATATATACACATACATACATATATATACATATGTATATATATATATATATATATATATATATATATATATATATATATATATATATATATATATACACATACATACATATACATATATACACACGTACATACATACATATATATATATATATATATATATACACACATACATATATATATATATATATACATACACACACACACACACACACTACAGGCCAAAATTTTGGACACACCTTCTTATTCAATGTTTTTTTTTTATTTTCATGACTATTTATACATTGTAGATTGTCACTGAAGGCATCAAAACTATGAATGAACACATGTGGAGTTATGCGCTTAACAAAAAGAAGGTGAAATAACTGAAAACATATTTTATATTGTAGTTTCTTCTAAATAGCCAACCTTTACCATGAGCTTCAAGGGGAAATCACCTGAAATGGTTTTCACTTGACAGGTGTCATAGTTTTAATGCCTTCAGTGACAATTTACAATGCAATGTAAATAGTCATAGAATAGAAGGTGTGTATGTATATATATATATATATATATATATATATATGTATATATATATATATATATATATATATATATACATACAGTAAAGTGCTTCTGTCATGTGGAGCAGTGATTCCTAGCCACTGTGCCGCAGCTCAACAATCAATAAAAATATGATTTATTCTTTACAAATAATATATTTTTGTTGTACTGTTTTATGTCAGCGTTGTATGGTGACAGGTAGAAAATTAACTTGTGTATTTATGCCACTGAATAAGGATGTACAAAATGTGCCTTGCCTAAGTAAAAAATAATAAAATCTTATATAAATGGTCCATGACTTATATAATGTGAATAAAATATTAGTGCTTCTACTTTCTTCGTTAAGTTATGACATCATTTCAGTTTGAAGCTCACCTGGCGAGCACTGGCCTGCAGCAGGTTTCCCAGATGTTCCACCAGTTCAGTAAAAGTGGGTCTGTCTGTGGGACGATCCAGCCAGCAGTCCAGCATAGTCTGGTATCTAACAACGGCCGTGGTTTATAACAGGCTGCATTGTTTGGGTTTGAAATCCTGCGGATATCTTACTCGGTACTCACATCTCAGAGGTGGCGTACTCTGGAGGTCTCATCCTCGTGCCTTCTTTGAGCCTCCTGCAGAAGGACTCGTCGATGCAGACCCCGGGATAAGGAGACGCTCCTGGAGAATAGACGGAAGCTTTGTTGCAGGAAGATGACTTCCAGTAGAAAGTGTGTGTGTGTGTGTGTGTGTGTGTGTTTTTGTCTGCAATGCCGCGAGAGAAGGTACAGTGATGCTCAAGAGGAAAACTGTGATGATAGCCATAGAGCCACAAATAAAACAGTAAAGTCCTGGCTGCTCAGTACAACATGGCTACAGCAACACTAGTCAATATCAATAATTAAAGAAGAAGATTATAAAAGTTGTGACTCGTCTTACTGTTTTCCCTAAATTGTATCTTCCTTCAAGTAATATTTCTACTCTCGTCACAATCTTTTAACTTAAAATGTTTTATTATTTTTAAAAGTAATTTTACAACTGTTGACAGTTTTATTAAAACATACTGTCCTGGCTGCTCATATGTACGGCAACAATAGTAGGTTAAATTCACAAAATGAAGAAGAACATAATGTGAAGCGACATACCGCACAGGCACATTGAAATCCTCCCGCTGCATGCTTGCATACAATTGTTTTATTTTTCCAGCGGTTCACTTCTTTTTACACTCGTCAATTAGCGATTAGATTTTTCAAATGTCATTTTAGTACTTTGACGCTGCAGCTGACTTATTTCCACAGTTGCATGACATTTGGAAATGTTAAAATGTTACTTAAAAATCCATCTGTGTCGATACGACATTGGTACCGTATATCGGATACTAAGGTAATATCGTCTTGCATCTAAAAGCTCCCATACAAGCAGTCCTGCAGCACGTTAACATGTCAATCAATCAATCAATGTTTATTTATATAGCCCTAAATCACAAGTGTCTCAAAGGGCTGCACAAACTACAACGACATCCTCGGTACAGAGCCCACATGTGCAAAACCCGACAGCCCCGTAACATCTAAATGTCCTCCAATAAGTGCCCAAGGCAAACTGTAGGCTAATAGAAGCTTGCAGCTACACAACAGCTGCTAAGCACACAATAGCACACAAGCTAAACATACATAATAAGTGTCTTAATTGAACAATATTGCAGTCTAAAACACAACATTTATCAATTTAGACAATTATCAAATAATTATAGTTATAGACTAGGGGTGTAACGGTACAGAAAAATTTCGGTTCGGTGCGTACCTCGGTTTAGAGGTCACGGTTCGGTTCATTTTCAGTACAGTAAGAAAACAACAAAATATAATTTTTTGGGTTATTTATTTACCAAAATTGTAAACAATGGCTTTATCCTTTTAACATTGGGAACACTATAATAATTCTACCCACGTTAATCCACATTAAACTGCCTCAAGTTGTTGCTTTGAATAAATAAAATGACAAAACCTTTCTTCTACAAATAAAAAGTGCAACATTAAACAGTTTCCATTAAAACTGTTTAATGTCAACTCATCATGCTTAATTTATTACAGCATTTGGGAAGCCTGTAGTTGACTTTTATTATGTAAATGTTATATTTTTATCAACATGTGATAGCAGGGACCCTGCTATTCAAAACTAGGCTGCTACATTACTAATGATTCATGTAACTATAGCTGAAAAAATAGTACAATTGCAATAGGAGAGACTATTCACGCACGCACGCACGCACGCACAAACACACACACACACACACACACACACACACACACACACGCCACACAGCAAAATGAGCTAACGTTACGCTAAAAGCTAATTAGCCCTCACCTCAAGCCTACACTGTGAGCTAGCTGAGCTGCAGTTTAAGTTTCTAGAAGGTCAACGGGCTCATAGTGATGTTAGTAATAGTTGTGACTGGGAAGTGTTTGGTAAAATTTGGGTAGAGTGCGCTGCTCCCCTGCTAAACGGATATCTCTGTGCTCGATGCTGAAACATTGACAACATCGTTCTGAAGTCTGATTACGCACTGCTGATTGGCTGTTACAGCGCTCTGAATACGCACTGCTGATTGGCTTTGTATGTAACCAATCAGATGGTTGTGTGGGCGGGACAATGCTTGCTGTTGAGACAGAGCAACAGAGGCAGAAAGCAGAGCAGCTTGTGAAGACTTCTGCTTCCAAACTCGTTCAGTACTGCAGCGTTCCGAACCGAAACCCCCGTACCGAAACGGTTCAATACAAATACACGTACCGTTACACCCCTATTATAGACAAAAGGTCTCCAAGTCAGAAGCATTTTAGGAAATATCTAGTAACAAACGTGTCTGCATAATTCAACTTACTGCGTCATGAGCGTAATTTAATTATTGTGGCCATTATGTGTCGCCAAAAAGAAATTACCACTACAGTTGATCTTATATACAGGAAAAAAAATCCTTCTTTACAGTTAATAATAAATATAAACAAAAATAGTAAGTCCATCCATCTTCTTCCGCTTATCCGAGGTCAGGTCACGGGGGCAGCAGCCTAAGCAAGGAAGCCCAGACTTCCCTCTCCCCAGCCACTTCGTCTCGCTTTTCCCGGGGGATCCCGAGGCGGGAGACATAGTCTTCCCAACGTGTCCGGGGTCTTCCCCGTGGACTTCTTCCGGTTGGACGTGCCCTAAAAAGCTCCCTCAGGAGGCGTTCGGGTGGCATCCTGACCAGATGCCCGAACCACCTCATCTGGCTCCTTTCAATATGGAGGAGCAGCAGCTTTAGTTTGAGCTCCTCCTGGATGACAGAGCTTCTCACCCTATCTCTAAGGGAGAGCCCCGCCACATGCGTGAGGAAACTCATTTCGGCCGCTTGTACCTGTGATCTTGTCCTTTCGGTCATGATCCAAAGCTCATGACCATAGGTGAGGATGGGAACGTAGATCGTCCGGTAAATTGAGAGCTTTGCCTTCCGGCTCAGCTTCTTCTTCACCACAACGGATCGGGAACAAAGACTCCGAGGTACTTGAGCTCCTCCACTTGGGGCAGGGTCTCCTCCCTAACCCGGAGATGGCACTCCACCCTTTTCCGGGAGAGAACCATGGACTCGGACTTGGAGGTGCTGATTCTCATTCCAGTCACTTCACACTCCGCTGCGAACCGAACCAGTGAGAGCTGAAGATCCCGGCCAGATGAAGCCCTCATGACCAGAGGTGAGGATGGGAACGTAGATCGTCCGGTAAATTGAGAGCTTTGCCTTCCGGCTCAGCTTCTTCTTCACCACAACGGATCGGTACAACGTCCGCATTACTGAAGACGCCGCACCGATCCGCCTGTCGATCTTCACAATTCACTCTTCCCCCACTCGTGAACAAGACTCCTAGGTACTTGAACTCCTCCACTTGGGGCAGGGTCTCCTCCCCAACCCGGAGATGGCATTCCACCCTTTTCCGGGAGAGAACCATGGACTCGGAGTTGGAGGTGCTGATTCTCATTCCGTTCACTTCACACTCCGCTGCGAACCGATCCAGTGAGAGCTGAAGATCCCGGCCAGATGAAGCCATCAGGACCACATCATCCGCAAAAAGCAAAGACCTAATCCCGCGGCCACCAAACCGGAACCCCTCAACGCCTTGACTGCGCCTAGAAATTCTATCCATAAAAGTTATTAACAGAATCGGTGACAAAGGGCAGCCTTGGCGGAGTCCAACCCTCACCGGAAACAGTCCGACTTACTGCCGGCAATGCGGACCAAGCGCTGACACTGATCGTGCAGGGAGCGCCACAATAAGACAGTCCGATACCCCATACTCTCCGAGCACTCCCCACAGGACTTCCCGAGGGACACGGTCGAATGCCTTCTCCAAGTCCACAAAGCACATGTAGACTGGTTGGGCAAACTCCCACGCACCCTCAAGATCCCTGCCGAGAGTATAGAGCTGGTCCACAGTTCCACGACCAGGACGAAAACCATACTGTTCCTCCTGAATCCGAGGTTCGACTATAAATAGTAATTATACTTGTTAAATAAAACCTCTGCCTTGATTTTAATGAATGCTTAGGCCTACTACACTACTGCATTTAAATGGTGGTACTTGGAGCGTCAAGTGTTTACTGAGGTTGTACTTGGTGAAAAAGAGTTTGATAACCACCGGGTTAGTGTGTTTTTAATATCTACGATTGTTTTCTGTCTGACTAATTTCACTTGATCAAGCCTTTTCTAACATTCTACACTACAAAAGCACCGTGGTCCCTCGCCATATCATGCTTCAAACATTGCGGCTTTCAACACATCGCTAAATTTAGTTGGGATATTTAAAACATTTTTAAGCATATTCTACAATCTGTTGGTCCTAAATTGGGCATTTTGTAGCAAAACAATAGCTAAATGCAGTAAAAATATGAATACTACAGTAGTATTAGCCACTACATGACACCAAATCAATCCCAGAACGATGTTCAGTATCATGTACACTGATTGGCTGAGCCTCAGGCAACATTACTATATAGGATTAAAGGCCTGCTGAAAGCCACTATTACCGACCACGCAGTCTGATAGTTTATATATCAATGATGAAATATTAACATTGCAACACATGCCAATACGGTTTGGTTTACTAAATTACAATTTTAAATTTCCCGCGGAGTTTCCTGTTGAAAACGTCACGGAATGATGACGCGAAATGATGACGTGTATGATGACGCGTGTTTGTGACGTTATTGGTTGGAGGGGACATATTAGCGCAGCACCACTTGCGGCTAAAAGTCGTCTCTTTTCATCGGGAAATTACACAGTATTCTGGACATCTGTGTTGCTGAATATTTTGCAATTTGTTCAATTAATAATGGAGAAGTCAAAGCAGAAAGATGGAGGTGGGAAGCTTTAGCCTTTAGCCACACAAACAAACAGTGTTTCCTTGTTTAAAATTCCCGGCGGTGAAGCTTTACTGTGGATCAGAGCGGTCAAGCGAACATGGTTCCCGACCACTTGTCAACCGGCAGGTTTCGGTGAGAAAATTGTGGTAAAAAGTCGCCTCTTACTGGAGATCAGCAGAGTTTGCGCCGTCCCTGCAGCTGCAGTGACTTCCCTCAGAGACTGGCGTCAACACACCCGTGGACACACCCCTCCGACTATCAGGTACTATTTAGCTCACTAAAATACGAGCAACACAATACAAAGATAAGGGATTTCCCAGAATTATCCTAGTAAATGTGTCCAAAAACATCTGAATCGCTCCCAATGCAATCGCCTTTTTTTTAAACTTTATTTTATTTTTTTCAAGTCCTTCACTATCAATATCCTCATCCACGAATCTTTCATCCTCGCTCAAATTAACGGGGAAATTGTCGCTTTCTCGATCCGAATAGCTCTTGCTGCTGGAGGCTCAATCTATAAACAATGTGAGGATCTGAGGAGCCCTCACACCGGTGACGTCATCGTCTGCTACTTCCAGTAAAGGCAGGGCTTTTTTATTAGCGTCCAAAAGTTGCAAACTTTATCATCGATGTTCTCTACTAAATCCTTTCAGCAAAAATATGGCAATATCGCGAAATGATCAAGTATGACACATAGAATGGACCTGCTATCCCCGTTTGAATAAGAAAATCTCATTTCAGTAGGCCTTTAAAAGAGTGTAAAAGGAACTAAAGGGTGTTATTTTATGTCAAAATGTCTCTCACAATGTTGAAAAACAAAATTAGCACGTAGTAAACATTTTTTTATACTCTAGCTTTGAAAATACTTAATTTATAATTAATGATTCTTTCTTTGTAGTGATTAATTTATCATGTCACGTTCAGAACCAAGTAACATCGATAAATAAGGGATGACATTATATAGGATTTGTGATATCATATCAATATTGGGATCAGCCAATACGCAAAGGTCCAATATCAGTATCGTACCGGAAGTGACAGGGTTGTGCCAGGACAGCCCTAGTTAAAACATTGCCTGAAGAGTTAATACAGGTTTTTGATGACACCGGAACAGAATATTTGTGTTGTTAGGGTTTCCTATGAGGAAGTTATTCAAAATTCCAACATATCGGATGCCGATCGGTGTCCTGGGAGGTATTGATTTGACCTTTAAGGGTTTGTTATATGATAGTCAATAATCATCATGGTTACCCAAGGAGAAGATCTCCCAGAGAAGGACCCCAAAGGACCACACGTCGCTTTGTGTGGTGTAGACTCTGTCAAAGATGGTCTCAGGAGCCATCCACTTCAAAGGTAGACGTGCCTAAAGCGAGAGAACCACCTTGTCAGCTTGCTTTGTTCTACCTTGAAGCCAGAGCCATCAAACCAGGAACTCACGTCTCCCTTGCGAACGTAGTCGGGGTCTTTGTAGACATCTCTCGCCAGGCCAAAGTCGCAGATCTTCACCACGTTGTTCTCGGAAAGCAGAATGTTCCTGGCTGCCAGGTCTCGGTGGATGCACTAAAGACAAACGGAAGAGATTATCGGACGGGATTCACGAGGAGCAAGAGAACTTGAATTTGCAAATGTCAACCTTGCGGGAGGAAAGGAACTCCATGCCTTTGGCCACCTGGAAGCTGTAGCAGATCAGGTCCTCCATGGTCAGGTGGTCCTCGTCTGAGCTCTCTGAAAGCCCACGTTACACTTTTTAGGACTGATGAAAAAAAACACGTCAAAGAAACAAGAAATCCTTCCATACCGTCCTGAGGACTGACACTGTTTCCTGAAGCGTCACTGCTGGAGCAGACGGCCGTTCCCGTGCAGATGTCCAACCGGGCGATCTTCCCCAGACCGAGATCGCCTTCGGTGACATCATCCCCGACAGATGTCCACCTCCGGCTGTCCGTTCTCTTTCTCTGCCGACCACAGAAGAATGAACATCTTCTATGCTACCTTGTGTGAGTTCAACTGCTCGCACCTTGTATGGACTGTATTCTCCACGCTTGCTCTTCAGGTAGCTGGAGAGGTTCCCATGTTTGCAGTACTCTACAATCACCATGAGGGGACCTGGAGGGAGAAACCACATAGCTGCTACTTGAGAGCTGGGCAAATATTGTGACTCGAGGGCCACATTGAGAGAAAAAATGTGTCTGGGAGGCCAATGTGTATGTGTGTATAAATAATATATACACATTTAGCTGTAAAAATCTGCCGTACAGTATGTGTGTTTGGGTCCCCTTTTTTTCAGAAACACTAATACCAAAAGTCATGTCTGATAGAATTCTAAAAAAAGTTATGACAGACCACCTAAAAAAACAAAAAAAACAAAAGGAATTTTACATTTTTTTACTGATTGGGACACCCAAAATGTACACTAAAATAAAGAAAGTAGGATTTACAATATTAACTATAAACAATAAAACACTGAATATTAACAATATGAACGTCGCTCCTATTTTACTTCTCAGACCAGCTCCTCCATAGTTGTGTATCTTTTACATTTTTTTTCAGGAACACTAGTACCAAAAGTCATGTCTGATAGAATTCTAAAAAAAATTAGGACAGACCACCTAAAAAAACCACGAAATGAATTTTACAGTTTTTTACTGATTGGGAAATCCAAAATGTACACAAAATAAAGAAAGTGGGATTTATAATATTAACTATGAACAATAAAGCACTGAATATCAAAAATATGAACGTCGCTCCTCTTTTACTTTTCAGACTAGCTCCTCGATAGACATCATTTACAATCAAGAAAAACACAACAAAATTGTAACAAACAGCAACATATGAATGCAAATTTTAATAAACAACCTACAATATGATAAATTATCACTTATATGCAGAAATTTGTTGTAAAAATTTGCTTCCGCATCTGACACATGCGTTTCGGGCTGGTTACTCCGAAAACAAACCACGCCCACTCTGCTTTGTTCCTCGTCTGAGCTGCTGTGACTGTTAAAATACTTTCTATAGTTCAAGACTTAAGGTAATTTAAAAACAGCACTGCACATGGTCATGGCGGCGACAGTTTTGATGTCTTGTCTGATGAGTGACAAGTTGCTCAGGATGGGTATCAGTTCATCCATTGTCTCCTGGATCACTGATTACTTGTCTGACAGGCCCCAGTTTGTGCGACTGGGGAGCTCCCTGTTGGATACTGTGGTCAGTGGTGTAGGTGCTCCACAGGGGACTGTCCTGTCTCCTTTCCTGTCCACCCTGTACACCTCAGACTTCCACCTGCAGAAATACTCTGACAACTCTGCTGTGGTCGGGTGTGTCAGAGAGGGAAAGGAATTGGAGTACATGACACTGATCGCTGACTTTGAGGAGTGGTCTCAGGCGAACCATCTGGTCCTTAATGTGGACAAGACCAAGGAGCTGGTCATCGACTTCAGGAAGAGTATGACCCCGGTGGAGCCCATCAAGATCCAGGGCCGGGAGGTGGCAGTAGTGGGGCAGTATAAGTACCTGGGAGTTCATTTGAACAGCAGATTGGAATGGAAGGACAACTGCAAAGCTGTTTACAAGAAGGGAATGAGCAGACTCTTTTTCCTGAGGAGGCTTAGGTCCTTTAATGTGTGCAGCAAACTGTTGGAGATCTTTTATCAGTCTGTTGTGGCCAGTGCCCTGCACTTTGCAGTGGTTTGTTGGGGGAGCAGCACCAGCAAAAGGGACTCAAACCGGATTGATAAACTGATCCGGAAAGCCGGCCAAACTATTGGCTCGCAGTTGGAGGCGTTTGTGTCAGTGAGGGACAGGAGGACACTGGACAAACTACTGGCCATAATGGACAATCCTGCCCACCCACTCCACCAGACAATTGAGGGACAGCGGAGTTCATACTCCAACAGTCTCCTTCAGCTTCCTTCCCGCACTGTGCAATTCAAGAACTCCTTCATTCCGCACTCCATCCAGCTGTGTAATCACTCCCCATGCAACAATAGATGATATCCGTCCATTACCTGACACCCTCTATGTCAGCTACTTCTCTTTGTTTTTAATGTCTATATTCTATTTTCTGCTGGATCTACTCTCTATTTTATGCTTGGGCTGCCACATATACTGTAATATCAGTCTACCCCAGGGCAGCTGTGGCTACTGATGTAGCTTACCACCACCAGGTGTGAATGAATGATGGGTTCCCACTTCTCTGTGAGCGCTTTGAGTATATAACAATAGAAAAGCGCGATATAAATCTAATCCATTATTATTATTATTATTATTATTAATATTGTACATGGTAATTGGTATATATTGTATATATGTTATTGACATAATATATCTGTATATATATAACATGCTGTACACATATTAAGTATATATTGTATATATTCGCAGATATGTTATATTTTATATTGCTATATCTAGTCTATTTAGACCTGCATTGTCATTTCCATCCTTACACTTTCCATCATTGTAACTGAGCTACTGTGTTGAACAATTTCCCTTGTGGATCATTAAAGTTTGTCTAAGTCTAAGTTAAAGGTCTAAAAAAATTATGTATAACGTCCGGCGGGCCGGATGGAAAATCTTAATGGGGCCCATGTGGCCCTGCGGGCCGTATTTGGCCCAAGGTCTGTGCTACTTTGATACTTGAAGGCAGTGGGCGCGATGGTGTACCTCCAGGCTTGGTGCAGGCTCCCAGCAAATTGACCACATTAAGATGATGTCCAATGTGGATGAGAATCTTCAATTCTGACATCAAGGCTCGGTACTCGCTGGACGTGGCTCCCTCTATCACATAATTGGAGAACAACACCTTCATGTACAGTACCTCATGTGTGGAGACGTAGGTGGAGGAGAGCTGATACTTCACCTTTCAGCATCTTGACCGCCACGGTGGTGCAGGTGGCGGCTTTCTCGATACCAAAGGCAGCCGCTTCTACGACTTGGCCGAACGCCCCTCGTCCCAGAGGATCGCCTTTGAAAAAGAATATTTTGGTCTTTTTTTCTTTCTTTTTTTTAACTTATGTTGCATTTAAGATTGCTGGAAAGTCAGACAAATCAAAAGTTGAGGTTAGCATGGTTTTATCTAAAAGCATTCCACTGAAATGTGAATAAAATGTGTTTCCCATACCTTCATTTATTTGTGCTAGCCCGCTAAAGGTACATTTGGACTGCCACTAATTGATTTGGCGCGACCTCATAAATACAAATATAATAGGACTGTGTTAAATGTATCTTGTTGTTACAGCTCCATAAAGTAAATGATATCGTAACACGCAGGGTGTTGCCAATTAAGCAACATTTAGCGAGTATTCTGACCCCTTTAGATTTTGTTTTTCAAAAAAGCGAGTGTTATGGGACACTCTGAGACGCTAACTTGAAAGCATGTAACTTCTTCTCAAAAGACACAAGCCCCATTTCTCAACGGCAGCTTCGTTTTGCTTGTGATCATTAAAAATACATTCATTAAAAGAAGCAACAGTAAAATGTCCAAACATAATTATTAGGAGTTACTTGGTTCAAACTACAAACATTTTACAAAATAAAATGTTTTAATAAAAATTATATATGCATGCATAATAGCCAATTATGCAAATTATATGATGACATCATCAACCCCAAGCAATCCTGTATGAAACCCTGGCCCTAATAAGGTAATATTCTTATATTAATTAATTGACGTTATATTTATTTAATTTACTTATAAACAATACGTATGTGATTAAAAAAATGTCCAATAAACATAAACACGAAATGTCAATAATTAAACAATATAAATGTCATAAAAACAGTTGTATTAATAATATTAGTATTTTTATTAAGGTTTTACGTTAATTTGCTCATTTATTTATCTATTCACTGTTGTGTTACACTGCGATGAGGTGGCGACTTGTCCAGGGTGTACAACGCCTTCCACCCTTATGCAGCTGAGATAGGCTCCAGCGACCCCCTGTCACCCAAAAGGGACAAGCGGTAGGAAATGGATGGATGGATGGATGGATGTTGTGTTATAAATTGAGTACAAAAAAACATGTTAAAAAATGCTATGGAACAAAACGGGGTAGGATTAAATAAGCTCTGCTTCCTCCCACTCCTTTTCAGACATGTCGTAATGAAAAACTGGAACTATGTGATGAATTACATTGTAATTGTATGGATGTTCAAAATAAAATGACACCATACCCATAACCATTCATCCATAGGCTATGTATAACTTTTTTACTGGTGTGCTGTCTTATTTATAGCATTTCCGACCTTTCAAAACTTTAAAACAACATTTTAAACCTAGTTTATTTCCCTGAAGGCGTTTTTAATCAACCTTTTTATCGGGGCTTGGAAACACAACAACATTGTTCTTCCATTCCTCCCTGATCATGTAAAGATTTGAATGATAAATAAATAAATCTGAATCTAATTCTAATATTCTATATTTTATTTCTCCACAAATGAATAATTATTGAACATTTTAATAAACCACTTTACATTTTATCCATCCATCCATTTCCTACCGCTTATTTCCTTTGGGGTTGCAGGGGGCGCTGGTGCCTATTTCAGCTACAATCGGGCGGAAGGCGGTTTACACCCTGGACAAGTCGCCACCTTATCGCAGACTTCACATTTTAATTATTCTTAATTATCTCTTGTGTTATTTTGGTACAAAAAACCTGCTTGTAACATTAAAAAGCCACAACCTCAATCAATAAAAATGTCATAAATATAATCAGGAATAAGTAAAACAAATCAATAAATATATTTCATTTTTTAATTGAAATAGGTAATGAAATAAATTCATTCATGAATAGCTTTTTGCTTAATCAATACCATCAATATTATTCAGGATTTCATTGAAATTATTTTCAATGAAAAGTTTAATTTGGGGTGGTATAGCTCGGTTGGTAGAGCGGCCGTGTCAGCAACTTGAGGGTTGCAGGTTCGATCCCCGCTTCCACCAGCCTAGTCACTACAGTTGTGTCCTTAAGCAAGACACTTTACCCACCTGCTCCCAGTGCCACCCTCACTGGTTTAAATGTAAAAATTAGATATTGGGTTTGACTATGTAAAGCCCTTTGAGTCACTAGAGAAAAAGCGCTATACAAATATAATTCACTTCACTTCAGAAACTATTTCTCATTTTGATATTTTACCTATGTATTTATTTCTCAACATTTAAAAAATAATATTTTTTTAGCTGCTGTGATTTTAATCTTTATCACAACTCAGTTTTTTTTTTTTTTTAAATCTTATTGTGTATCGTATTGTTTCATTACATCCATCCATCCAACCATTTTCTACCGCTTATTCCCTTTCAATATTTTTTATATTATAGTCAATGTGTTATTGTGTATTTTAGTTCTATTGTTTGTTCAATGTGCTACAAAAATACACATGCATTTCATATGGGATATGATATTGCAATACACATAATTCCTACAGCTAAAGTTGTCATTAAAAACCCACGGGCGCCATTTGGCCACCTTGGGGTCTTTACATATGATCATTTCCGAGCTTTACCGAGCTTCAGCCTGTCCCGAGGGAACTCCCATTTGTTGGCGTCATAGGTGAGCCTATCGCACTGCTCGTCCATGGGAACGTCCTCCGAATCCAGGATCATAGACAGGTAGCCTGTCTTTAAATCGCCACCATTTGGCTGAAAGAGGACACATTTGCATAGTTGTTAATTTGCATACTCCCGCCCTCCTTACCCTTTTGTACAGTGCAGCAGTGGGACATTGATGGACAAAAGTGGGTGTACGTGACTTATGGGAGCAGAAAGTGACCCCGTTGTTCTTGGACACAAAAGAGACGAGCCAATGAAAGCCGGAGCAGTCACTTTCAATCAGTCACGGTCTTTGTACGTGTGCTGGACCTGTATTCAGTGTGCGCACCAACGTGTGCGGCCCAGAAGGGAACAACGACCAGGGAGTTCTTACCCTTTTCCTCCCGCGGATGACAAAGACGATCAGCAGCCAGAAAAACATGGCAATGACCACCGAGCCGATTGGAACGATCAGCTCCACATTGGTCTTTTCCTCTGCACCTGAAAAAAAAAACACAATTATTTAAACAAGTGTTGAAAACAGTAAGGAAAAAAACATGTACAGAAATATTTCATGCAGTCATAAAAAATGCTCAACACAGGTATTTCTGGGCCTCCATTCTGCTGGCAAAAACACCGTCACGTAGACCCGCACTGGACCTTTTGTTTTGTTTTGTTTTGGTCCCCCCCTCCTCCCTGTACTTCCATTGTCTTGGATTTAGAAACTCCCAGCAGAGCCAGCTTCCTGTCATGAGGAAGTTGTTGCAAAATCTTTGATATAAAATAAAACAAATCAGAATGTGTCAAAGTTTTGCAAGGCCTTGAGGTCAAATATAACCACAAAAACATTCTCTATCATCTGTCAGCTGTGTGTTAATATTTTTGGCCACTGGATACAGGGGGAAAAAACACTGTAGTACAGAAAATTAAAGTACTCTTACTGTACTTTAATCAGGTGATTATTTGTCATACCACTAAATGAAGTCTGCAAACCACTAGTTTGAGAATCACTGCTTTAGAGTAGTCAGTGTACATCTTGTATTGCGATCCAATGATTCAACGCACTGATGTTATCGAAATAGCTGCAAACACATATGAGCAGCATGATAATCTCCTGTCCAAAGGCAAAACCCAGTAACTCAATTTTGGTCAAAACTGAGCTGATAATAGTTTTGGAGTTCCGAGGTGATATGCTTTACATTAGTGTATGCAATATATTAATTTGTTCCGTAAGTAAGCTGTTACGCGCATGGCAGGACCTAGCAACTACCACATAACCGCGTAGATACAACAGAAAAACCTACTAAAGCAGTTGCTCTGCACACCATTAAGATGTGCAAATAAAAAAGCCTGCGTTTATTTTAACTACTTACTGAAACAAACAATAGTCTTCTCAATGTTTTATTTCATTATTTGGATACAATGCATAATACTAAATTTTTATTTACAAAAGTATGTTATTCAAGAAAGAGTTTGAATTTTGCATTCAAAAATGTGCAATGCTACACTTTTGTTTAACAAAAGTATTCAATTTAAGCGGAAGAATTGCTTTCCAAGGGGAGTTCTTAATTGAATTATTTGAAAATTATTCCATATAAAATAAAATGTATATCTGGTCTAAAAAGAACAACATTACACAAATCTGATTTTTTAGTAAGTATGGTACAGTAAGATGCAGTGTATGCAGTGTCATTTCAAACTACTAGTTTTTGATTAAATAAAAGAAAAAACTTGTTTTGAATTACAGTATTTCTGTTATTTGTGGTCATAATGGTTTCTCTAAAAATTACGGGAAAAAATCAGCAAAAATCGTAAGTCTAATTTTTTGTGAAAAAAATCGGGGATTTTATTTTTAGGTCATATCGCCCAGGCCTATCCCAGACCATGACCAACTTCATTTTTTTTTTTGGTAGGTGCACAAAAAATATTGCGATTTTTACTCATCCCGTCTCTAATTGTATTCATAATTTTCAAAGATCGATAAAAAATGTATAAGTATAATTTTTTTTTCATATTTTGTTATTTTTAATTCATTTATGTAATTTTTTGAATAAGAACACATTTTAAAAATATGTTATCAAGCCATTTCCATGCAACCAGAATACATTTGTTTAACTTACGACCTGTTTAAAAAAACTTTCATCATAATTATTACAATACATTATAAAAATCGATTTGAATCAAGAATCCTGTTGAATTGAATTATCAACCCAGGAATCCGAATCGGATTGAATTGTTAGGCGCCCAAAGATTCACATCCCAATTAGATATTGTTCTCTACTCCAGTCCTTTAGATGGTGGTTATGCGAAATTACAACACAGTTTTTGCTTCAAGTTGACCCAAACCTGAACTTTTATCTGGATCTGCACTAAAATTGTCTTTCTTGGCCACTCCTACCAACTAACCAAGCAAGAATGGAGGTGCCATGGGGGAGAGAAATGACATTCCATACCACACAGATGTTGGGCATCTGCAGTGAAGGTTCTAGCTCTTGTTCATCTCCAGACTCACCTTCAGTTGTCAAGAAGGCCTGAGAGCTGTCACATCCGCGTCTGTTACAAGCAGAGCAGCTGTACAAGCCGGCGTCCTCCTTCTTCACTCGCTGGATGGTCAGCACGTGACTGCTACGGCTCAGGATCACACCTGGAATACGTCGAGACGTCTAAAGCCACAAAACAACTGAACAGACTTAGCAGAGTATGTCCTACCGGAGCCCTCCACCACCGTTTGGTTGTTTTTGGTCCACACCACCGTCGGGTCCGGCGTCCCGGCTGCGTCACACAGGAGCATGACGGTGGCGCTTACATTGACTTTTTGGTCTGTAAAGTTATTGAGGATCCTTGGGGCCTCAAGACCTAAAAGATATGGATAAAATAGGACTGTCAAAAATAACAAGTTAAAACATATGTGATTAACCACAAAAAAATTTTACATTAATCATGTATACACAGATTATTATTTTTTTTATTTTTTTTTTGTATTATTATTTTTGACAGCGCATGCTCCTTTACTTTAGCCACAGATGGCTACATGTAAGGCAGTGCAGAAGGAGAATCTGAATGGCAAATTTCACTTCAAAATACCCTCTGGCTGGACTTGATAATATAAAACTGTTAGCAAGTTTTGAACAAATAAAATTGTGCATTCAAGTAAAACTTTAAAAAAATGTTTGACATTCTGACAATAAAATTGCATTTGTGTCAAAATATTGGGGTCTTTTTTAAGTTAATTAAAAGCAAGTATTAACCTGTGATTATTCATGAATAATTCAAATTCAAATATGACATTAATCGGAATACTACGGTAAATCTTTACATGCTACTTTTGTATGACACATTAAAGTTAAAGTATCAATGATTATCACACACACACACTAGGTGTGGCGAAATTATTCTCTGCATCTGACCCATCACCCTTGATCAACCCCTGGGAGGTGAGGGGAGCAGTGGGCAGCAGCGGTGCTGGCCCCTGGAATCATTTTTGGTGATTTAAACCCCAATTGCAACCCCTTGATGCCGAGTGCCAAGCAGGGAGGTAATGGGTGCCATTTTTATAGTCTTTGGTATGACTCGGCCAGGGGTTGAACTCACGACCTACCGATCTCAGGGCGGACACTCTAACCACTAGGCCCCTTGTTCACCCCCTGGGAGGTGAGGGGAGCAGTGGGCAGCAGCGGTGCTGCGCCCGGGAATCATTTTTGGTGATTTAACCCCCAATTCCAATACATTTTATCTTGTGTCAACAAGCAGCACTGAAATAGCTATTACCTACAATATAATTATACAGTGTATTATTATCATAAATCAAGAAAATAAAATTAATGAATCACATCAAATGTACAATTGTACATATTTTAAAATGTAAATATTTTTTAAAGTACAACTAATGATGCCATTTTACTACACGGGGTTCTTAACATCAATCACAGTCGTCCCACTTTGTGCTTTCAATTTTGCGGCTTCACTCTATCATGTTTTTTTCAAAATATGCTACAATTTTATTAAATTTTTTTAGATTTGACTACGGCCTATTATTAGTCAAAAAATTAAATATTAATGGCATAGAAATTGCAGAATGAACTTAAAATAATAAATCTAAGATACTGTACTGTATTGCATCATCATTATTGAACAAGTTGCCTTATTTTTCACAGGTCAGTGGTTGTGGTTAACAACTATATATGCACGTCCGTATAAGTCTATATTACTTAACAGTAATAATAATAATAATAATAATAATAATAGATTTTATTTGTAAAAAGCACTTTACGTTGAGCAAACAACCTCAAAGAGCCACAGTGTAAAAAATAGTAATAATAAAAATAAATAAAATATGAAACTAGAAACAGCCCAATAGCTACAACCAGCATGCATATCTATAGAAAGGCTTTTTTTAAAAAGATGGGTTTTTTAAGCCTTTTTTAAAGGCATCCACAGTCTGAGGTGCCCTCAGGTGGTCAGGGAGAGCGTTCCACAGACTGGGAGCAACGGAGCAGAAAGCCCGGTCTCCCATTGTTCGAAGCTTTGTCAGTATGTATTATTTATTTCTTATGAGTAAAAGAGGAGAGTCGGTGCTACTATATTGGGTAAAACGAGTGTGCGTTGTTTTGAGTAGGCATGTTTTATCATGTCTACAGGACTTTGATAATATTAAAAAAAAAAAAAAGGGATTTAGAAGGGCATAAACAGCTTTTGATGCTATAACTATGAAAATATTTGATTTATAAAAAATGATTCCTACTTTGCTGCAATTCATTTACCTCGGCAGGGTCTGTAGCAAATTAATCACGATAAACAAGGGACGACTGTTGTGTAATATCTAATATATATATCAATAATAATATTGGAATATGCCAAGAACCAATACAAAACAAGCACTTTGAATACCTCTATTTTAGACCACTTATTTTAAGTAATATGGTCACTAAAATCTGAGACATAGTCATGAAATTAATCAAAATGATGCCAGATTATTATAGGACGTAAATGTTCCACCTCTGAGAGACAGATGACGCAGCAGGCAGGTTCTCTCCTTGGTCTTGATGTTTTCCACCTGGCAGGCGTACATGCCCTCATCCTGGCGCGAGGCGTTGGGCAGCAGCAGCTCCAAAGTCAGGTTGGCGCCGCGCTCATCGGACTGCGTGGCGGGCGACAGTGGCATCCGCTGCAGTGGCACCGAGCGGCACGGCTGCACCGACGGCGCGCGTGCCGACTCGGACTGGTTGGCGACGCGGAACCAGGTCAGGTTGCTGTACACCAACTTGTCCGCCTTGCAGCGTAGGACCACGCGGTCTTCCTCCAAAGGGTCGTTGGATGGGTACACGCTAAGCTCGAGGCCTCCTGCGAGTGCGCAACGTAAACATCACAATGAGAGTATTAGTTGTCAGCATGTTGTCTACATCCTACATGATGTATTATTATAATTAAATAAATAAAATAAAATGGGTTGTACTTGTACAGCGCTTTTCAACCTTCAAGGTACTCAAAGTGTTTTGACACTACTTCCACATTTACCCATTCACACACACATTCACACACTGATGGAGGGAGCTGCCATGCAAGGCGCTAACCAGCACCCATCAGGAGCAAGGGTGAAGTGTCTTGCTCAGGACACAACGGATGTGACGAGGTTGGTACTAAGTGGGGATTGAACCAGGGACCCTTGGGTTACGCATGGCCACTCCCCTACCGCGCCATCCTGATTGATAACCTATTGTCACACAGTTAGTTTGTATGTTGCCTACATCCAACATGATGTATTATTATAACTGATTAGCAACACAGTTAGTTTGTATGTTGTCTACATCCAACATGATGTATTATTATAACTGGTAACAAACACAGTTAGTTTGTGTGTTGCCTACATCCAACATGATGTTTTATTATAATTGATTCGCAACACAGTTAGTTTGTATGTTGTCTACATCCAACATGATGTATTATTATAACTGATAACAAACACAGTTAGTTTGTATGTTGTCTACATCCAACATGATGTATTATTATAACTGATGACTAACAGTTTGTATGTTGTCTACATCCAACTTAATGTATTATTATAACTGATAACAAACACAGTTAGTTTGTATGTTGCCTACATCCAACATGTTTTATTATAACTGATTCGCAACACAGTTAGTTTGTATGTTGTCTACATCCAACATGATGTATTATTATAAATGATAACAAACACAGTTAGTTTGTATGTTGCCTACATCCAACATGTTTTATTATAACTGATTCGCAACACAGTTAGTTTGTATGTTGTCTACATCCAACATGATGTATTATTATAACTGATAACAAACACAGTTAGTTTGTATGTTGTCTACATCCAACATGATGTATTATTATAACTGATAACAAACACAGTTAGTTTGTATGTTGTCTACATCCAACATGATGTATTATTATAACTGATAACAAACAGTTAGTTTGTATGTTGTCTACATCCAACATGATGTATTATTATAACTGATGACTAACAGTTTGTATGTTGTCTACATCCAACATGATGTATTATTATACTGATGACTAACAGTTTGTATGTTGTCTACATCCAACATGATGTATTATTATACTGATAACTAACACATTTAGTTATCATACGACGAGCATACTCACGTGTCACGTGGAAAAAAATGACACGTGAATCTTCTCCAATTTTGTTGGCCACCATGCATCGGTAAAGAGCGTGGACCTCAGCTTTCTGGAGTTTTAAAGAGCTCACAATTTTCTGTGGAAAATTTAAAAAATGAGTGCTGGGTAATGTTGCTGACGTCATTGTTGAAGGGTTTACCTTGTGGTCGTGATCGACGTCAGTGGAGATCCGCTCCACAGGGTTGTGTCCAGTGCCGTTGTTGATGTCCCGCCAAGCTTTACAATGCAGTAACGGCATCTCAGCCTTCGGCAGCCCAGGTCTAATTGACCAGAAAAAATGGTGAAGGACATTGAAACCATTTGTGCAGATGGCCCTAAGTATAGCGGAGACCTCCCCCAAGGCCAAAAAATTACAAATATATCCATCTAACTTTAAAACACAAATGATACTGTTCCTCAATGTTCATTAAAAAGAACAGAAATTCTTTACCAGCCGGTCCCCAATGCAAGTGGCCTGTACCAGTGAAATTACATTTATCTAGATCAAGGGTGTCAAATGTAAGGCCTGTGCATCGTATTAGGTCCGCGAAGTTTGTATAAAAATGAGCTGCAATTTTTTAATGAAAGAAACTGCTTTGCAATGTGTCTAATGGATGTTTCAATCGCAATTCAAGTTTAACCCAGGTCACACATGACACTGGTCAAAGATGATGCGTCAGCTGACTTTAAGCGCCCCACTTTATTGGCAGCCGGTACTCCAATCAGCGCAAGTACAAACGATGAGTTGCTCCTATTGTGAATGGCAGCACAAACAACGCATAATACCTTCTTCCATTGTAAACTATCCACTTGACGGATAACATAACAAAAAGATAAGATGCAAAAATTTAAGTCAACATGACCATCATCTTATTTATCAGAGTTCCATGCAGCGCTCACAATTGGTTGACGTCGCGATGCCCACAGTGAACTCCATTGTAAAAATTTATTTTCCTACATTTGTTGTTTGTTCTATTTTATTTTATGCTTAAATCTAACATATTAACATTGGTTAAGTTTGTAGTTATGTTACATTGATTTCAGCTATGGTGTCATTTTGATCATTGTTTTGTTTATATCATAAGTGTAATATTTGAATGATGATAAATGAATGTGTTGTGGCAGTTGTGGATGTCCCCAATGCGGCGGTTTGAGGAAACACTCAATTGCTTTTCCAAACACGTTTTTCATGGTGAACCGCCAACTAAACAAAAGTTCTTACAGTTTAATTGCTTTGTAAAAATATACTGAGACAAAGTCTAAGCCACATTGTGTTCTTCCTGGTCTTTTTGAAACTGCAACATTTTTTTTCCTCAAAAATGTTAACTAACTTAAAGTGTTTTGCAAAGAGGATTATTTGTAATGTGTACATTTACACAATGTGCATGTTCTATTTTTGGCCAAAGTAAAACAAACAAATCAATCTGAAGTTGTCTTTATTTTTAAGTTATTATGCCACGATTTAACCAGGCAAGGTGGGAATAGATTTTCCTCCATGCGGCCCCTGAACTAAAACGAGTTTGAGACAGCTCTAGATCAGTGGTCCCCAACATTTTTGTAGCTACGGACCGGTCAACGCTTGATAATTTGTCCCGCGACCTGGCATGTCATGAAAAAGGGAGTTTTTTTGAGTTGGTGCAATAATTGTAAGTGTATCTTGTGTTTTTATGTTGATTAAAAAAAAAAATTTGAAAAAATAAAATAAAATAGTAAAAAATTATTCTGCGGCCCGGTACCAATCGACTGGTTGGGGACCACTGCTCTAGATCCTCACTAAAAAATGCGAAGGATTCTTCCCTGATGCCCCACCTCAACGGTGTAGAGGTGTGGAGTAATCCTGCTCAATAAACTGAAATAAAAAAAATAAAAATGTTTTAAAATTCCCAAATTTCCCTGATGACCATGTGCTTTCCTCTTTTGTTGTGGTTTTTCTGTGTTTAATTTTTGAGCTAAAGCGGGGTAATTCAGCTAAACAGGGACAGGAGACGCAACAAGACAAAAAAAAAAAAGAGTAAAACCAGCAACAACAGGAAACACGGTGCAAGACTGACAAAAGGATGTTGCGGGATGTGCGGACAGAAGATAAGCAGAAGGACTGAATACCAAAGGAGGCTGTTGTGTAACAATTTGTATCTTATAGCAAACTGTTCTGACTCAGTGATAACACTCCATGTCCTAAAAAGGGACGCGTTATATCCGCAAACCGGTGTCCCTCATTGTCTCTTCCCTTGTTTTGTCAACATCACAAAGAGCCTATGCCAAACAAACAACCTGTTAACAAAGAGCAGCCGTTACTCACACGAAGGCCTCGGGACAGTCGTCTTTGGACATCCACTGCCACTGGATGTGTGCTGGTGTAGGGAAGCCCCGGGCGGTGCACCTGAGCGTCGGGCTGCTTGCATACAGGTACACATCCGTGTCCACCGCCACCTCCTTCTCAATGATAGAAGGAGGAACTGAAGAAGGAATCAGAATGAGCACCGCTTACCACGATACAGAAAGTCATTAAAGAAGAGAACTACTTGCCATTGACCAGAAGCTGGAAAGATCTCTTGTGCTCCTCTTTGGTGATTTTGTTGGTCAGGACCATGGTATAGTTTCCCGCGTCGGTTTCCGTGACTCCACGGAAAATGAGGGCATCGCTTCTCTGCTTGATCCTGTAGTCATCCTTCAGCGGCAGGCTATTTTTCAACCTGGAAAGACATAAGACAAGATGATCTTGCTACAGTACAAATGTGTGTTACCATGTTTAGCCAACAATGGCTGTGTTGACTCCCTATTTGAAATGAATAGTACATTTATACTGCTACACAAACTGTACACTGAGGGCCTGATATGCCAATAGCGTGAGAAAATGATAACAATGAGTGTACAATTAGTGGGCGTTTTGCAGGTGATGTACTAAGATTGTGTGTGCAATTGATAAAAAGTGCAAAAGTTGGAGGATTTTGCATGAACTATATATGGAGACACTCATTTCCCTCCACATTCATGTTATCTTGCTCCAACCGGTGCTATTTTGCAATGTTGTTGAACATGAAGCACACCATTATAATCTGTACTACCCGTTCTGCAATATGTAATCGCAATCTAGGATAGGATAGCACAGGATAGGACAGAAATATATTGTCATTGCACTTAAAAAGTACAACAAAATTACATTTTCAGCAGAGACCCGTTGAAGAGCAGACATACATTCTACATGTTGACGGAACAGGAACGCTGATGGGTCGCCACTTACAGTGCCTCTTAAACGGTGGGGAGCTGATACCCTTCTGGCGCTGCTCCAGCCATCCGTTGCACCTCAAAGGGTTAAGCGTTGGCAAAGAGGTGGAGTGGGGGTGGGGGTGGGGGTATGTGTGCATATTTATGTATGGCAGTCCATGGTATGTGTGTGTAATGTCTATAGGCCTGGAGTAGCTCTGCAGGCATGATGAACAGAGCTCCACTTCTCAGGTGTTGTTGAAGGAGGGAGGAATTCCGAGCAGCTATCACTGTGCTTTCCTCGCTGGCATGTTTACGGCATGGCCTCGACAAGGCCATTTGCAGAGAGTCGAATTGTAGATAATTATTGTTGTTTTCTAGACGGCCAGACACATTATAATGGTTTGTCTGATCTTAATCGTCCATTCTGGCTCTCAAGTTGATCAATTTTTGCATTCCAGAATGCCTCCCCACAATGTTATTGAGTTTGTGATTTAATTCCGATATCGCCACAGTCTGTGCTCCCACAGCCCTACCCATACCGTCCATCGCGACAAGACGCTTTTAGGCCCTTTGAACTGCAGCTATCGTCTCACAAATTCGTTGTTACACCAAAGGAAGGCTCAGCACAATCAGCAGATGCCCTATGATCAGAGTTACAAATAGATATATTCTACGTCCTTGACGGAAAGCAAAGGACCCACCATTTTTCCCACAAGTCCCTCATGTACCCAGCAGCAAACTTTCCATCAGGACAGGCAGGTTCCCCAAAACTTCTGCTCCTCATCAAGAAGACCTTTTCAATTGAGTTGAAATTCCAGTTGATCAATTCCATGTTTAGATGTTTAGATTTCAGAGATATGCGCCGAAAGAGACGCTCTTAAAATTTAGACAAGACAGGAACAGACAGAGGCCCTTCCATCCATTTTCTACCGCTTATTCCCTTTGGGGTCGCGGGGGGCGCTGGTGCCAATCTCAGCTACAATCGGGCAGAAGGCGGTGTACACCCTGGACAAGTCGCCACCTCATCGCAGGGCCAACACAGATAGACAGACAACACTCACACTGACATTCACACACTAGGGCCAATTTAGTGTTGCCAATCAACCTATCCCCAGGTGCATGTCTTTGGAAGTGGGAGGAAGCCGGAGTACCCGGAGGGAACCCACGCATTCACAGGAAAACATGCAAACTCCACACAGAAAGATCCCGAGCCCAGGATTGAACACTGACTACTCAGGACCTTTGTATTGTGAGGCAGACGCACTAACCCTTCTGCCACCGTGAAGCCCACAGACAGAGGCAAGCAGGGCAAATACGGATAGGGATGGACTGTGACTGCCTTCACCAAGAGCCATGAGAGAAAGAAGAACTAGACAACAGAACCTATTTTCAGCACCCCAAAGGTGAACTCTAGAAGACTGCAAGCCTGGTGTTTTTGCCACAACACCCGCAATTATATTAGATTAGATTAGATATTATTTCATCGATTCCCGAAAGAAAATTAGATTTTGTGATCCACAGCAAGAGGCAAGAAAATTAATGTTGTAAGATGTTTTATCATATAGGAGATATATTAATGTTACGTCACCAATATACAAAAAACGAACGCTATTTAAAAAAAAACACCAGCACACATGGTTTTAGTGTTCGTTTGTCATTCATCAGCTCCAATATGAAATGTATGCACAGTTATGTCTCATATTTTGTCATTTCTGACAAAGCTATGATTACAGAAGACCCTCTTCTCCTTCTGACCAAGGCCATTTGTGCCTAAATGTGCCAGTTTGCACGCACATTTTAGACATGCTAAATATAAACCCAAATCAGCAGCTGGAGAACACTTTTAGGTGTGATAAATCTCAATGCGAGTGCTAAAGGATTATATTTATATCTCCTCCTCCTACTAAAGCGTGTTCTTATAATCAGCATATATTATGAATATTCATGAACAGACACGCTAAATGGAATGTGCTCGCCAATTTGCTCATTGGAGAAACACAATCCTGTGCGCTATCACGTTTGCACGCGTTTTAGTACACGCAAACCTTAGTGGATCAGCCCCCGACTACTCTAAAGTATATTTCAGCATACATTTCTATGATTTTCTCCCCTGACAAAATAAAATAAACTGCCCGCTAAAATGTTAAGTGTCAGTAAAGTATATAAACAAGGATTACCATTTAAAGCTGGGTTCAGGGTATGCCGAATACTTGACAGGTATGACTGTGGAAGACTGATCCCCCACATTGACTTCCCAAACCTTCGTCCATGGCTCCTTCATTTCAATGAAAGGCTTCTCTGCAGAAATCAAAAATATATTACAGGAATTGTCACAAACTCAGAAACCTTTTCAGGTCTATTGTTGTGTTTTTAAAACGGCAAGGTACCGTAAACGACGAGGAAAGACGATGCGCTTATATCCATCTGTCCACTAGAGGCAGTGCAGACGTATTTTCCAGAGTGCTCCACCGTCACGTTGTCCACGATGAGCGTGTTGGACAACTCCAGCGAGTTCCACAGCTTCTTCTTGTGAGCTGTGGTGTGGGCGGACCCTGAAACGCTCTCTGGGGCCTTCGGAGAAAAACATAAAAAGGACACAATTTTAAAGTGGACAGATGGATTGAATATATCAGTCTACTGTAGGTTAAGTAGCATAGAGGTAATTATCAAAGATATTACAATTTTTTTTCTCGTAACCTTTATTTTTCTTATTAGTTTAGAGTTGTTCCCGTCACATTGCGGCTTCACCATATTGTGGATTTTGGGGGCGTATTTTTATATTTTTTTTAAAGTACATTATACAATGAGTTTGTTGTAAATTATGCATTTTTATGCATATAAATAACTTAATAATCTACAAATATCAAGACAAAATTTAGTCTTGTCCACGAAAGGAGACCAAACCAATCAGAGTACATCCATTGCTGGGGGGTGGAGGGGTTGCCCACATGTGGTCCTCTCCAAGGTTTCTCATAGTCATCATGGTCCACGTCCCACTGAGGTGAGTTTTTCCTTGCCCTTACGTGGGCCATACCGAGGATGTCGTCGTGGTTTGTGCACCCCTTTGAGGCACTTGTAATTTAGGGCTATATAAATAAACATTGATTGATTGATTGATTGATATCGTGACCACTGATTGGCTCAGCCTCAGAAAGCATTGCTATAATGCATTAAAAGAGTGTAAAAGTCACTAAAGGATGTTATTTCATATATAGAGGGCTCTGATAATGTTGAAAAATGTATTTAAAAAGTCACAAACTGTTTTTTTAAACGCTATGAAAAAATTTGATGTATAATTAATGATTCCGACGTTCACGGTCATATCCAGAACCAATTAACAGCGATAAACAAGGGATTACAGTAGCCTTAAACATTCTTTATCATGTTATAAAGTGGGTTGTCTTTCATTTTTTCTCTCACACTACAAGCTGTGGGCCGCAAATGGCCCCTGGCTTGCAACTTAGAGACACCTGGTCTAGCCAGACAAACATATAGATAGATATAGATAACTACCAATTGTGTGTGGGTATCGGTGGTACTGTCCAAGGCTAGACCGGTGTGCGTCCAGTTGAATGCAATGCCGACGTTGAGTTCAGTGTGCGCAGTACAACTCAGCATCAACCGCTCTCCAACACAGAGCCTGACTCGAGTGGGGGTCAGGGTGAGGTCATAGATCTTGTATCCTGCGGAAGAGGGAGGGGAAGACGCAGGCATTGTTCTTCGGTCCGAACCTCTGCGTTTTTTTGTTATTTTCCTTTTTACCCTCAACTCACTCACCGACGACCGCGACGATGTACAACGGGGACTTGAAGGTCTCGTTCTCAATTCGAGTCTGGCAGGACACCACGCCGGCGTAGCTGATTAGGTGACTGGGGATGGTGAAACCGGTCCTGGCGTCCCACAGGGTATCTTTGCCGTCAGGCTGAAATTCTTTGTCTGGATACTTCTGACAGAGAAGGGGATTTGCAGAGTTTGGAGAGAGGCAGACAAGACAAGATCATATAAATAATGGCATATTTTGCTTCGAATGCCTTGTTTTTGGTGTCCAAATATGGTTCCCGGTCTCTAACATAAATTATGACGCTCTGTGCTTTTTTTTCCTATAGCCACAGCAAAATGTTGTGTCCATGGAATGATGGAAGTGCAGAGTCGGATGGAGAAACTTAACATGCAATCATAACTTTTCCACCTAAACATAATGTTAACAAAGTAATGTAATTGTATTTTAAGTCACATCATTTACATTTTACTTAATCTATGTTTTACTTTATCAAAATTTTAATGTTAAATTTGGATTGCTTTTCATTGAAAAACACGGAAGCCCCAATTTTGTAATTATTTTGGTTTGATACAGTTTTTTGTGAATTTTGTGAAAGAAAAGGCCATTATAGAAATTATATTAAAGTAAAAAGATGCTTGGTCTGCAAACTGCTCACAAAGGGAGTCCGTAGGTGTGCGAGGTATAGTATTAAAATCAGGGTTAGACAAATGGTTAATTGTTGCAAAAAGGACTCTCGGTTTATTTTTATTGTTTGCAATTATTGCGGAGAAAAAAGTGTGTTTTGCGTTCTTAACCACCGTGTTGTATAATTTTTGCTGTACACGTACTATAAATTGTTACTGGTATTGTAGTTGTTTTTTAAAGTCCAGTATCTCTCAATTATGTGATTTATTAAAAATACAATCAATTATTCACTTTTCGTTACTATTATGCCTTGATATGTACAGCAGAGGTCAGGACTCCACAGAGGTACTGCAGATGTCCTTGAAATTCTTCCACACAAAATACACATGCACATTGAGTCAACACATTGTCATATAGTCGAACGTGAAAAAATAAAAACATATAACATAAATGAATGCTTATATTATTATACTCAGGTTAGCATTTAAAGGGGAACATTATCACAATTTCAAAAGGGTTAAAAACAATAAAAATCAGTTCTCAGTGGCTTGTTGTATTTTTTGAAGTTTTTTTCAAAATTTTACCGGTCTCGGAATATCCCTAAATAAAGCTTTAAAGTGCCTTATTTTCGCTCTCTGCGAAGACACTGGCCATTTCCCTGTGACGTCACACAGTGCTGCCAATGTAAACAAACAATGGGAATACCACAGCAAGATATAGTGTCATTAGCTCGGATTCAAACTCGGATTTCAGCGACTTAAGCGATTCAACAGATTACGCATGTATTTAAACAGCTGGTTGGAGTATGAAAATATTGAAGAAGAAACTGAAGCTATTGAGCGAATAGCTATTGATGCTATTCATAGCCATAGCATGGCCGAATAGCTGCGTTAGCATCGCCGGTAAAATGTGCGGACCAAACGATCAGGACTTTCGCATCTTTTGACATTGGAGCAATTTAAATCCGTCGATTGGTAACTGTTTTTTTCGCATTAAATGTGGGTGGAATGAAACGTAATATAGTTCCAAATGCATCTGCAGGTTATCCATACATCTCTGTACCATGTCTGCTTTAGCACCGCCGGTAAATAGCATGTTAGCATCGATTAGCGTAGCATGTTAGCATCGATTAGCTGGCAGTCAACATCAACAAAACTCACCTTTGTGATTTCGTTGACTAGCGTTGCAAATGCATTTGCAGGTTATCTATACATCTCTGTGCCATGTCTGCTTTAGCACCGCCGGTAAAATGTGGAGAAACTCCAGCACATTCAATGGGGGTCTGGCGGCAGACACTTTGGCATCTTCGGGCCAGTGGTGTAACTTGAATCCCTCCCTGTTAATGTTGTTACACCCTCCGACAACACACCGTCGAGGCATGATGTCTCCAAGATTCCAAAAAATAGTCAAAAAAACGGAAAATAACAGAGCTGAGACCCGGTGTTTGTAATGTGTTGAAAATGAAAAGGGCGGGTGTGTTACCTCGGCGACGTCACATTCTGACGTCATCGCTTCCAGCGCGATAAACAGAAAGGCGTTTAATTCGCCAAAATTCACCCATTAAGAGTTCGGAAATCAGTTAAAAAAATGGATGGTCTTTTTTCTGCACCATCAAGGTATATATTGACGCTTGCGTAGGTCTGGTGATAATGTTCCCCTTTAAGATAACTAGCAATTTGTGCTGTAGTTTCCAGCTAGCGATTAGCATTGTAGTTGCCAGCTAAGGATGAGAGCCCTCATCGTTAGCCTCATCGTTTCCAGCTAGTGAATAGCACGCTCGTTGTTAGCTAGCGATTGCAAAACTAGCTTTCAACTAGGTATTAACAAACCAGTGTCCGCTAGCGATTAGCGATCTAGTTGCCAACTAACTATTAGCACTGTAGTTGTCAGTTTGCAATTAACACCTTAGTTGTCAGCTAGCGATTAACACTCTTGTTTTCAACTAGCAATTAACAAAAAAGTGCCAGCTAGTGATTAGGGTGTTACTTGTCAGTTACTGATTAGCGCACTACTTGTCAGCTAGCAATTAGCATGCTAGTTGCTAGCTGGCGATTAGAGCGATAGTTGCCAGCAAACTAATAGCGGCACAGTATTATTATTTGAATATTGGTAGTATTGCAAAATATCCAGGTACATTTAATGTAAAATACAAACATTATTTTAGGGACATTATATATGAGTGGGGATCCCCGCTCCTTCTGTCCATCAATTTGGGGGTCCTTGACCTGAAAAAGGTAAAGCCCCCTGATGTATAGTATGTTACCATCAAGTAAAGCGTATATCTCCCAATTAAATGTTTTCTTTTCCATAAATAATAACAATACATTTTACTTATGAGGCGCCTTTCTGGGCACTCAAGGACACCGTACGAAATCAAAACAATAAAATCCATTAGATAAAAACAACAACAACAACAACAAAGATCGATAAGATTTACAATGAATAAGGCCAGTGGTTCTTAACCTTGTTGGAGGTACCGAACCCCAAAAGTTTCATATACGCATTCAGCAAACCCTTAAAAATACAGTGGGGCAAAAAAGTATCTAGTCAGCCACCAATTGTGCAAGTTCTCCAACTTAAAATGATGACAGAAGTCTGTAATTTTCATCATAGGTACACTTCAACTGTGAGAGACTAAATGAGAAAAAAATCTAGGAATTCACATTGTAGGAATTTTAGATAATTTATTTGTAAATTATGGTGGAAAATAAGTATTTGGGCAACCATTCAAAGCTCTCATTGATGGAAGGAGGTTTTGGGCAATCATTCAAAGCTCTCATTGATGGAAGGAGGTTTTGGCTCAAAATCTCACAATACATGGCCCCATTCATTCTTTCCGTAACACGGATCGATCGTCCTGTCCCCTTAGCAGAAAAACAGCCCCAAAGCATGATGTTTCAAACCCCATGCTTCACAGTAGGTATGGTGCTCTTGGGATGCAACTCAGTATTCTTCTTCCTCCAAACACGACAAGTTGAGTTTATACCAAAATGGATACATGGATGATACAGCAGAGGTTTGGGAGAATGTCATGTGGTCAGATGAAACCAAAATAGAACTTTTTGGTGTGAATTCCTGGATTTTTTTTCACATTTTGTCTCTCACAGTTGAAGTGTACCTATGATGAAAATTACAGACCTCTGTCATCATTTTAAGTGGGAGAACTTGCACAATTGGTGGCTGACTAAATACTTTTTTGCCCCACTGTAAATGGTAAATGGGTTATACTTGTATAGCGCTTTTCTACCTTCAAGGTACTCAAAGCTGTTTGACACTATTTCCACTTTCACCCATTCACACACATATTCACACACTAATGGCGGGAGCTGCCATGCAAGGCGCTAACCGCGACCCATCAGGAGCAAGGGTAAAGTGTCTTGCTCAATAACACACGGATGTGACGAGGTTGGTAGAAGGTGGTGATCGAACCAGGAACCCTCAGGTTGCTGGCACGGCCGCACTCCCAACCGCATCGCCCCCAAAATGTTGTTGTTTTTTTCAAATTCAAGACAAAGTTAGGTTTTTTTTTTACTGGTGGACAAAATGAACCGTGCATGAACATTATCTTGTTCGAAGAACAAAACTAACACAGTGCATGAACTCACAAAAAAATCACACAAATGCAAATCAGATGGAAAATTAGAGGGAACATTGTTTGGGGGCATCCATAATATGCAGATAGGGAGAAGTTTTTGTTTACACAATTAGTCGGGTGTGTCTTGACCTCCGCGGTGGAGGCTCCGCCGAACCCCTGAGGCCGACTCACCGAACCCCTAGAGCAGGGCTAGGGAACCTATGGCTCTAGAGCCAGATGTGGCTCTTTTGATGACTGCACCTGGCTCTCAGATAAATCTTAGCTGACATTGCTTAACACGGTAAGAAGTGAGTAATTTCGCTGGTAATAACAGTGTTAAAAATAACCTTCAAAATATAAAACATTCTCGTGCACTTTAATCCATCCATCCGGTTTCTACCGCACCTGTTCAAGAAGTCGCATTAATGGTAAGAAGTATTTTATTTATTGTTGGTTAGCTTCAGAATAACAATGTTATTAAAAGGAATAAGAGACTTATTTATACTGTAAAAATATTGGTCTTACTTAAAAATGCATGCATTTAGTTGTATTCAGTCTTAAAAAAAATATTATATGGCTCTAAAGGAAATACTTTTTAAAATACTTGGCTTGTATGGCTCTCTCAACAAAAAAGGTTCCCGACCACTGCCCTAGAGTTTGATCGAACCGAGGTTAAGAACCACTGGAATAAGCAGTCAGGAATATCCCTATTTACTGTGATAACTTTAAAAAAACATGTACGTTTTATAAAATTACTTGACAAAAAGTCATTAAATTCTTTTTATGTATCGGCAATGTGTGTAACTGGTAACGTAGATCAAAACGCCGTTTGTACGTCGAGTGTGTGTTTTAGCGCCACACTGACCTAAAGAACAAAATAGTTCAAATCCATGTTTCTTACAGTGTGAAGCGTCACGTTGAGATTCTCCAAAGATCCTCGACACGGAATGACCACTCGCTCGCCTTCACGGATGACCACCACCTCGTATTCCTTCTCCGAAGGAACAAATGGTGTCTTGTAGTCTGAAACCGGGAGAAAATTCATGCTTTAGTCTACTGTGTTTATTTACCATTCACCATGCTGTTCCTATGTATAATATATCATCAACATCTCCTCCATCTATACCCTGAACAAACACGTAAACCGCCACTGAAGTCTTGCCATCCTCCACTTGGAGGTCCCGGTAGGAGCACTGGTACTGCCCAGTCTCGTTGACGGTGGCGTTGGAGATCCGCAAAGTGGTGCAGAAGAGTCCCGACCCGCTGCAGTCGCTGGTGGACAAGTGAGCGCTAGTAGGAGGGGTGGACCACCCAAGGTACTGACGACCTCTGTCGGAGTGGCGAAACAGTTAGAGGGTGATCTTTGGTAAGGTCAAAATTCCCAATGGTGTATATACGTGCCTGCATGTAAGTTCCAGGTTGTCGGATTTGTTAATCCTGTGGACGCCGTGGATGTTCAGCGTCGGCGGGTCGGGCATGAAGCGCAGCTCTGTGGCTTTAAAGGGAAGAAAGTGCTAAAGCATTACTGCAAAGACTCAAAATGATTAAAAAACTACACAAAACATTCATTTTGACATGTCAGAGGTCGCTAATTTTGTGGCTCGGGTATTTGATGGGCTTCGTCCAAAAGCAGAAAAGTGCCTTCCTCAAACTCGGAAGTAGGGTTGCACAATATATGATATAAATAATCCCAATTTGGAAGAGTTAAGCTTTTAATACTAACGTTATATCCTGATCATGCAATTTGATGACACATTTTAGCTGTGTCGTGCAAATTTGACAGCAACAAGCAAACATGTTGAAGAGGTTCATTTAGCCTACTGACTTGTATTTATAAATGGTTGATTTATATAGGCTAGTAAGGTAAAGTGTTGTACCTGACAAGTTTCGGCTACCTTGCTTCTGCAGCCTTCATCACGTGACACCTCTGATGAAGGCTGCAGAAGCAAAGTAGCCGAAACTTGTCAAGTACAACACTTTACCTTACTAGCCTATATAAATCAACTATTCATAAACAAGCAAACAGACATGTACTGTAGTATCGTTGCTAGCCGCTAATGTCCCTCCACAGTATAAGTTTTTTTTACAGGTAATATTATCACTGGAGGACTAGGAATAGCTCAAATACTACACTACACACTGCAGGACGATATGCTAACCACCAGTAATGGGCAAGATTATTTGAAAATGTAGTAAGCAAAGCTACAAGTTACTCCCGATTAAATGGAGCTAAGCTACAAGGGAAGCTATCCTCAGAGAATTGTAGCAATCTCCACTACAAGCTACATAGCAAAGCTACATATGTATGGGGACGGCGTGGCGCAGTGGGAGAGTGGCTGTGCGCAACCCGAGGGTCCCTGGTTCGAATCCCACCTAGTACCAACTTCGTCACGTCCGTTGTGTCCTGAGCAAGACACTACGCCCTTGCTCCTGATGGGTGCTGGTTGGCGCCTTGCATGGCAGCTCCCTCCTCCATCAGTGTGTGAATGGGTAAATGTGGAAGTAGTGTCAAAGCGCTTTGAGTACCTTGAAGGTAGAAAAGCGCTATACAAGTACAACCCATTTATTTATTTATCATTTATATATAGTCGAGGTTTCTGCGGTTTATCCGTTTTACAGTGCTCAATACCGGGGTAGCGCGGAATATACGTTAGCTCAGGAAAATACACAAGAGGCTATATCATCCCTACACGCCTGTTTTGCAGTTTTCCTTGCTCTTCAGGGTATTTTAGTATGTATATACACATATATGCACATTCACATTTTATACACACACACATTTATATACATACACATACACATATACATACATGTACAATACTATAGACACCCATTTAACAGCATTTATATCTATGGGCCTACATGTATAATGTCAATGGTAATGTAACTGAGAGTCTACAAAGGGAACTAAACAGGGTCCATTAATATTAACTACAGTATCTGTCATTTAACTACAACCCTACAACTACATCCAGTGGTCCCCGCACTCCTGTATTTTTTATTTTATTTTAAATTGCCTTTTCTTTGGCTCACTCCTATAATGTTATTCTTTTTCAATCCCTACAGTAAAAAAAAAAAAAAAACAGCATTATCTATATTTCGACAAAAAACAAAAACAATGACTTTTGTGTTGTTTAGGAACAGTTGGTAACGGTTATGTGCAGTAAAACCTTTCATGAACTCAATACACCTTAATGTATGTTCTTAAATGTGTGTTGGATTTGTGGTATGACTTTGGTTTACAGAGTAAACAACTAAAAACTAAGGTTTTTGACATTGTTTTCTCTAAACGAATACATTTGTCTAAATATGGCTAAGGACACGCATTGTTTTGTTCATTACTATAATGGGACTGCGATGAGGTGGAGACTTGTCCAGGTCGTACACCGCCTTCCGCCCGATTGTAGCCGAGATAGGCACCAGCGCCCTCCGCGACCCCAAAGGGAATAAGCGGTAGAAAATGGATGGATGGACTATAAAGGGAAAATCTAATCTGCAGGAGATAATTCCTCTTCCATTTTATTTTTCTGAGTAGTCAGCTTGAAGCGTCTCTATGTCTCCGATCTCCTCGTCGTCATGTGACCTGAGTGCATGTCTGTTATAATCTTATCTAGCCTCTGATTGGCCAGTTTCTGATTCGTCCTAACCTAAGCCAATTGTGACTCATCATAGGAACACCAACTCATCGTCATGGATTTCCTCCGTATGTATGGATGTTCTCATTCATCCAGGTCATTGTATTCTCCCTTAAATAAATGTTTGGCCTTGATTCAAAGTTATTTTTCTCTCTTTGTAGCTTGTAGCTTTGATGTGAGCTACCGAGTTCCTTGGGTCTAAAAATAGCTAAGCTACAGGAATCGCTACTCGTTCAAAAAGTAGTGAAGCTACTGGAAAATGTATTTAGGCTACGTAGCTTTTCTACATGTAACTTGTTACACTAGTTCTCTCCAATGTGGTGTGATGGGCGGATTAATACAAATATCGATAGAAACGATAATGAGTAAAGTATCAGTATATGGTCGGTAGTACAGTGGATAAATTAATCGTTTTTATTACCAACTTTTGTCATTTTTATTATTGTTTACAAACTCAGGAAATAGGTCCCAGAGCACAGCAGGGCTTTGAGGGCAAAAACCAAAATATTTCAATCACAGCCAGTAGTACTAAATGATTTAAATATGCAATAGATATTGTTACATTGTCATCCTTTTGTCAAAATATAATTGTCATCAAAAATGTAATCATTCAATAATCTTGAAATGTTTAAATTTCAGTACCAGTATTGCTGTGACCAATACTGCCTCTGTAACTACTTGGTTTTGGATTGATACCCACATTTCTAGTATCATCCAAAACAATAGAAGATGAATAAAATAATAGGGCACAATATTGTACTGAATACGTCAGAAACCAATTAAGAGCCTTTGTAACTCGATTGTATTATCATTTACAAACCAAATATTGTATCGTGTATATATCGTTATCACCAAAGTATGCAATTTATATCGCATTATAGGCCAAAGCCCCCATCCCTATTTGGAAGGATACAATTGTCCAAAAATATCTGAAAATGTTTTGCTTTTAGCGCCATGTTTTTGGGCTTGCCAAATGTTCCCAGAGCGGCAGCAAAATGGCGGGCGCTGTGTCAAAACAGGAAGCCGGGAAAAGATGGGCCGGGTCAGGCTGAATAGCGCGGCCTAGGTGGGGTTCCTGTTTCGGAGGATACAGGCATGCCCCCCTCCCCTACTCCCTCCTCCCACTGGATCAGACATTAAGTGGAAAAAAACTAAGTTGTGCAAAAACACAAAAGAAGCGTATTGTAACAGCTGAACGACAAATATGTTTTGTACACATCGGCTCAACATGTCAAACACTAAATAAGGTCAGCATCCCAAGTGAGGATGGCACAAGGTCATCACGTGCAAAGAATGATAGGTAAAAGTTGTCTCCTACCAGCGACAACTTCCAGTCCAACAACAAGCAGGGGAACCACAAACACCACCAGAACCATCATTCCACGGACAGAAACATCAAAAATGCATTCAAAAAAATTGATTAAGGTAAGAAGACTCCCAAAGGCTCAGCACTGATCCATCAATTCCACTTTTCTTTTAATTCCGTCGATGTGGAACGCCAGTGGGCAGCGCTCAGTAGCGTGTGAAGTGGTTCCCCATGGAACCAGATCTAAAGATTCTGAGGGCAGAGAGGAACACCAGAGCTGGACAGCCTGAAGGGGGGAGGAGCATCCTGGGGTGAGTGGACACCATCCACTTGCTGGCTGGAGGCTGGACCAACACTGGACTGCACTCTTTCACTCATGGATTCATATTTAGCTCAAAGGGAATATTATTAAACCTGAATAATTAGCTTCGGTTAAGCCAAGGGTCTGCAACCCAAAATGTTGAAAGAACCATAGTGGAACAAAAATAAATAAAAACAATCGGTCTGGAGCAGCAAAAAATTAAAAGCCTTATAATCAGAATCAGAAATACTTTGTTAATCCCTGAGGGGAAATTAAAATGTTCAGCACAATCCCATTGAAGATCAGACAAACATTACAGGGAGACAGAACAGGATCGCTGACGGGTCTGCCAACTTCCGGCACCCCTTACAAAAAAGGTGAGAAACAGGTAAACAGAAAAACTAAACGGTCTAAACCAGGGCCCAACTGAGGCCAAGGAAAAAACAACTCATAGCCAAAGCACACGTACACTTGTGTGTAAGGGGGAAACATCAAAGAACACAAAGAACATTAAAGACATTAAAAGAACAGAGCTACAGCTATGAATAAAAAAATAAAAGAGACATATACACTGTGGTGGCCTCTATGGTGTTCCACACCATCGTCTGCTGGGTGTATGTATATGTATATATATATATATATATATATATATATATATATATATATATATATATATATACATACATATATATACATACATACATACATACATACATTCGTATATATATATATATATATATATATATATATATATATATATATATATATATATATATATATATATATATATATATATATATATATACATATATATATACATACACACACACACACACACACACACACACACACACACACGCACACACACACTCACACATCTGGAACACAAGCGCACAGAGCTCCTGCCAACAGCAGCCACTACAGCGGCGCCATCTTGGAAAAAAATATAACACAATTCTAACACTTATATTAATGTTATAATGAAGGAAACACATGATGTGTCTAAATGATCTATATTAGCCTACTATCAAAATGGCATTGAAAGTCTTATATAAGTGTTATAATGAAGGCAACACATGATGTAAGTGTCTAAATTAGCTATATAAGCCGACTATCAAAATGACATTAAAAGTCTTATATAAGTGTTATAATGAAGGCAACACATGAGTGTCTATATTACCCTACTATCAAAATGACTAATTGTCGCATGCTCATGCAAATCTTTGTTGACAGAAATGTTGACATTTAATATTTATTCTACACATTTCTACAACATTAGAAAACATTTGTAAAACGGAGGCTTCTCAGGGGGTGAGATAACTCCCGGAATTGGCTGGCTCAGAATGGCAAAAGGTATAAATGTGTGTGTCCAAGGTAAAAAAAAATGGAAGGCTTCTAATGGATTTTCTTACAATCTTTGCAAGCTGTGTAACATTTGCTGTGGTCTGGAACAACATGGCACACAAAGAACTAAAAGAAATGCAGCCAATATTACATACAGATGTGTCATGAGATACAGCTAGCCAAAATACATTGATTAGCAAGTATGCCAGATTAGCACTCCAGCAAGTCAATAACATCAACAAAGCTCACCTTTATGCATTCACGCACAGTATAAAACGTTTGGTGGACAAAATGAGACAAAGAAGGCGTGGCAAAATACACGTCTTTCTGTGGCAGCGTTGGAGAAAGTTGTACATGTAAACAAACTACGGTGAGTTCAAGGACTCCAGTAATTAGTAGAATAAAATGTTGTTGATTGAGTTAAACAGTGGGATTTCTCATTATTAGGAACGTTTGTGTCATGTTTGTCCTCTTACAGATACCATATTAAAACAAAAAATATGTTTTTCCCCTACCTTTTTTCATTTTCATACATTTTTGAAAACTCTCCAGGGAGCCACCAGGGTGGCGCTAAAGCCGCGGGTTGCAGACCCCCGAGTTAAGGAATCAAGTTGACCACGAATGTGGAACCAACAGAAAGGTACATAAATATTTCACCCTAAACTAGTGATTCTCAAACTGTGGTATGTGTACCACTGGTGGTACGTGGGCTCCATCTGGTTGTACATCAAATAATCATTTGATTAAAAGCCTACTGAAATAAGATGTTCTTATTCAAACGGGGATAGCAGGTCCATTCTATGTGTCATACTTGATCATTTCGCGATATTGCCATATTTTTGCTGAAAGGATTTAGTAGAGAACATCGACGATAAAGTTTGCAACTTTTGGTCGCTAATAAAAAAGCCTTGCCTGTACCGGAAGTAGCAGACGATGTGCGCGTAACTTTATGGGTTGTGGATGTCCTCACATCCTCACATTGTTTACAATCATGGCCACCAGCAGCTAGAGCGATTCGGACCGAGAAAGCGACGATTTCCCCATTAATTTGAGCGAGGATGAAAGATTTGTGGATGAGGATAGTGAGAGTGAAGGACTAGAAAGAAAAAAAAAGGCAAGGGCAGTGGGAGCGATTCAGATGTTATTAGACACATTTACTGGGATGATTCTGGAAAATCCCCTATCTGCTTATTGTGTTACTAGTGTTTTAGTGAGATTATATGGTCGTACCTGAAAGTCGGAGGGGTGTGGTGACCGCCAGTGTCTTCGATGGAAGCCACGTTTCTCGACGAGGCAAGGCAGTCGGGCTGAGATTTTTTCTTTTTTCCCCTCCTCCACGGTGTAAGCATCCGACAGTCGGGGGCGGCCTTTGGGAGGAGGTAAGAGAGTCCGCACCTGCAGGAGGCGAGGCACGACGCAAGGTCTCCGCTCGTAACTACGGTAAGAGCCGACTTGATCCCACCATTTTCTCACCAAAATCTGCCGGTTGACAAGTGGTAGAGAACCATGTTCGCTTGACCGCTCTGTTCCATAGTAAAGCTTCACTGTCAGCTTTCGGGAATGTAAACAAGGAAACATCGGCTGTGTTTGTGTGGCTAAAGGCGGCCGCAATACACCGCTTCCCACCTACATCTTTGTTCTTTGACGTCTCCATTATTAATTTAACAAATTGCAAAAGATTCAGCAACACAGATGTCCAGAATACTGTGGAATTATGCGATTAAAGCAGACGACTTATAGCTGGTCCGTGACGTCACGCGCACGCATCATCATACGTGTCATCATACCGCAACGTTTTCAACAGGATACCTCGCGCAAAATTTCAAATTGCAATTTAGTAAACTATGTGTTGCAATGTTAATATTTCATCATTGATATATAAACTATCAGACTGCGTGGTCAGTAGTAGTGGGTTTCAGTAGGCCTTTAAAATACTGTGTTTTATTCTTCTATATTCAAACACAGTGTTACTGTTCAAACTGTGTAGAGGTCAACAATATTGAATATACTTGTTAAATAAAACATTTGGCTTGTATGTGGCTGAGTTGCTGTTGTTCCCAAACTCTTCCATTTTCTTATAAGAAAGCCAACAATTGTCTCTTTAATATTTAGGAGCGAGGACATTTCACGACTGGATTTGTAGCTTGCCACATCACTGTATATATACACTGTAATGCTTTTGAAAATTTTAAATTTAAAAATGGCCCCTTCATGCTTTGATTTTTCAGTATGTTGACCTCAGTGAAAAAAGTTTGGGGACCCCCTGGTCTAGATCTCCATAGCTACAGTATAACTCTGCCTGGCACAAAGAGAAAAAGACATACCAGGAAGCAGGAAGCAGTCCACACTTCCTCAGACAGACGGACAGGATGCTGGCATTCCTCTTAAGATGCATCCTGGAATCTATCACCTCAAAGGCCTTGCTGGCATGCAGTGGTTTAAAAGTTGACACATTTTTGTGACAGTGACTCGGCGAGCTCAGCAGAAAGAAACGCATATTATAAATAAAGGTTTATAAAACATGTATTTTTTTCAATCAACAATCACCATTAAAGGCCTACTGAAACCCACTACTACGGACCACGCAGTCTGATAGTTTATATATCAATGATGAAATATTAACATTGCAACACATGCCAATACGGCCGGGTTAGTTTACTAAATTGCAATTTTAAATTTCCCACAAAGTATCGTGTTGAAAACGTCGCGGAATGATGACGCGCATGAACATGTCACCGGTTGTAGCGGACATGTTCTTCCAGCCTGATCCAAGCTATAAGAAGTCTGCTTTAATCACATAATTACACAGTATTCTGGAAATCTGTGTTGCTGAATCTTTTGCAATTTGTTCAATTAATAAGGGGGCTTCACGGTGGCAGAGGGGTTAGTGCGTCTGCCTCACAATACGAAGGTCCTGCAGTCCTGGGTTCAAATCCAGGCTCTGGATCTTTCTGTGTGGAGTTTGCATGTCATTCCCGTGAATGCGTGGGTTCCCTCCGGGTACTCCGGCTTCCTACCACTTCCAAAGACATGCACCTGGGGATAGGTTGATTGGCAACACTAAATTGGCCCTAGTGTGTGAATGTGAGTGTGAATGTTGTTTGTCTATCTGTGTTGGCCCTGCGATGAGGTGGCGACTTGTCCAGGGTGTACCCCGCCTTCCGCCCAATTGTAGCGCCAGCGCCCCCCGCAACCCCAAAAGGGAATAAGCAGTAGAAAATGGATGGGTGGACTACAAAGAAGAAAGATGTTGGTGTAAAGCGGTGTATTGCGGTCGGCTGTAGCGAAACAAACACAGACGGTGTTTCTTTGTTTACATTCCCTAAAGATGACGGTGAAGCTTTAATATGGAACAGAGCGGTCAAGCTAACATGGTTCTCTACCACATGTCAACCAGCAGGTTTCGGTGAGAAAATGGTGGTAAAAAGTCCGCTCTTACCGTAGACATGAGCGGAGCTTGTGTCGTTCCTCCTGCAGCTGTCAAAGAGGCAGCTGCGACTCTCTTGGATCCTCCGTGGCTTCCCTCAGAGACACTGGCGGTCACCACACCCCTCCGACTTTCAGGTATGACTATATAATCTCACTAAAACACTAGTAACACAATAAGCAGATAAGGGATTTTCCAGAATTATCCTAGCAAAGTGTCTAATAACATCTGAATCGCTCCCACTGCACTCGTCTTTTTTTTATTTTCTTCTAGTCCTTCACTCTCACAATCCTCATCCACGAATCTTTCATCCTCGCTCAAATTAAAAGGGAAATTGTCGCTTTCTCGGTCCGAATCGCTCTAGCTGCTGGTGGCCATGATTGTAAACAATGTGAGGATGTGAGGAGACCTACAACCAGTGACGTCACGCGCACATCGTCTGCTACTTCGGGTACAGGCTAGGCTTTTTTATTAGCAACCAAAAGTTGCAAACTTTATCGTGGATGTTCTCTACTAAATCCTTTCAGCCAAAATATGGCAATATCGCAAAATGATCAAGTATGACACATAGAATGGACCTGCTATCCCCGTTTAAATAAGAAAATCTCATTTCAGTAGGCCTTTAAGATAAAGTTCACCGCCATCTTTAAACATGTTGTAGTTTGATATTGCTTTCAAAGTAAAGTATAATGGACACTTACACAAAAATGGCTCGTTTAGCTCTGTGAAAAACTATGTATTTTTACAACCAAATATATATGTTTTACAATAAACTCAACAATTTAGCTTAACCCTCACGTAGTTTCCCATTAATAGAGAATTTGACCGCTTTTATGTTGAAGTCACTCCAACTTCCTGTTAGGTACCATAAATTGATTCATGTGGAACTCGATTAAAACAAGTTGAAAAATGTATTCCGGTGTTACCTTTTAGTGGTCAATTGTACGGAATATGTATACTGTACTGTGCAATCTACTAATAAAAGTGTCAATAAATCAATCAATCAATTAATCAGGTACTAGGTAACTGAAAAAAGAAACGGTGTGACACGATTAAAGGCCTACTGAAACCCACTACTACCGACCACGCAGTCTGATAGTTTATATATCAATGATGAAATCTCAACATTGCAACACATGCAAATACGGCCGTTTTAGTTTACTAAATTACAATTTTAAATTTCCTGCGGAGTTTGTTGTTGAAAACGTCGCGGAATGATGACGCGTGTTTGTGACGTCTCGGGTTGTAGCGGACATATTAGCCCAGCACCACTTACGGCTAAAAGTAGTCTCTTTTCATCGCATAATTACACAGTAATTTGGACATCTGTGTTGCTGAATCTTTTGCAATTTCTTCAATTAATAATGGAGACTATAAAGAAGAATGCTGTTGGTGGAAAGCGGTGGATTGCAGCTGCCTTTAGCACCGAAACACAGCCGGTGTTTCTTTGTTTGTTGTGAAGCTTTAACACAGAGCTGTCAAGCGAACATGTTTCTCTACGTCAAACAGCAAGTTTTGGGATGGGAAAATTGTGATATTAAGTCGGCTCTTACCGGAGACTTGAGTTGATTATTGGACCTCCTCCTGTAGCTGTCAAAAAGGCAGCTGTGATCTTGGCTCCTCGGCTTCTCTCAGACTGGTGTTCACCGCAGCCATCCGACTTTCAGGTATGACAGCATAATCTCACTAAAATACTATTAACACAATAAGCAGATAAGGGATTCTCCAGAATCATCCTAGTAAATGTGTCTAATTACATCGGAAACGCTCCCACAGCCGCCGCCCGGAGCCGTTGCTTTTTATTTTTTTTTTATTGCTTCACTCTAACTTTCCTCATCCACGAATCTTTCATCCTCGCTCAAATTAATGCGGAAATCGTCGCTTTCTCGGTCCGAATTGATCTTGCTGCTGGAGGCTATGATTATAAATAATGTGAGGATGTGAGGAGCCCTACAACCCGTCACGTCACGCGCACATCGTCTGCTACTTCCGGTACAGACAAGGCTTTTTTTATTAGCGACCAAAAGTTGTGAACTTTATTGTCGATGTTCTCTACTAAATCCTTTCAGCAAAAATATGGCAATATCGCGAAATGATCAAGTATGACACATGGAATGGACCTGATATCCCCGTTTAAATAAGAAAATCTCATTTCAGCAGGCCTTTAAGCCTTCGAAAAAAATTAGACATACTTTACTTCTTGTTAATGTTTTGTGGTATGTCGTTTAAACAGCTCGGTTCCACTGCTGCCCCATGTGATTTGCATTTTTAAACTCTAAGAGAATGAAACATTACCTTGTTGATGTTTTATCACCGTTGAATTAAATAAAAATGAGTCGCAAAATCTTGCTCAATTATTTCCACCTGGAACAAGCGTGCCCCATTGCAACGCCGGAACTTACTACGACCGGTTCTCCAACGGACCGTTTCCGGTGTTGCACACAACACTACCATTGAAAACATGACTTGGAGCCGTGTCGGTTTACGCCTCGTAGATTTTGTCTGGTTACTTTTATCTTTTTCTTTCTTTGTGGCTCTTGGAGCTCACGTAATCTTAAAACGGTTGCCCCCAAAATACAAAACATGTCGTCCTTACATGTTTTTCCAGGATCTGATCCGATATGGAAAGACTAAACAGAATTTCAAACGCGACGACTGGTTGTGTGTGTTTGACGTGCCGAAGAGGTAATTATTTGCACAAAAAATTAAAATCCTTATTAAAATGCATGCATATGCTAATTTAGATGGTTGTATCCTTTCCCACAGGTGGTTCTGGCATTTTTACGCAACCTCCCTCGTTTGGAATGGTCTTCTGTTGTCTGTCAGCCTGAACATCACTTTACGACAACAATTATGTCCAATGTGGCTCACAAGCTTAATACATATTCTGTCTGGGTCTACAGACACAGAAAATGAAGGTAATTAGCTAGATCATCCTTTTTATATGTACTCTATAACAGGGGTGTCAAACTCAAATACAGAGCGGGCCAAAATTTAAAATTGAACAAAGCTGCGGGCCAAAGTTGAACAAATGAACCTTTTAATAGAGACCCAAACAAGTTTTGCATTAAATATTGAACAAGCAAGGCTTATATATATAGTGATATGCAAAATCAAGTTTCAAATGATAATAATAATAATTAAAAAAGATCAATGGCATATCAAATACAATTTAAATAAACATTGAATGCCTCTTTTGTATTTTCGGCCTTCTGAGGCAAATATCAAAACGAACATTTTCCACAGGCTAATAATAAATTTGGAAATAAAATAACAATAATGAATGAATCAAATATTCAAGCCTTGAAGGAGCAAGAGAAAGTGTGTGAATAAAACGTTAATTATGTCTCATTTGCTACACTGATTTGCTTTAACACTGAATATGGAACAAGCAACACTTATATAACTTAATAGTGCAAAATCAACTTTCACAAAACAAACGAAAAAACATCAATGGTATGTTAAATACAATTTAAATAAAACATGTAATGCCTCTTTTCTATTTGCAGCCTTCTGAGGTAAATATCAACATTAACTTTTTCCACAGGCTAAAATATTTGAAAATAAAATAACAATGAAGTGGGCGGGGTTGAAGTGGGGAGAGGGTAACGGGGGCTGTTAGTGCTGCAAGGGGTTCTGGGTATTTTTTCTGTTCTGTTTATGTTGAGTTACGGTGCGGATGTTCTCCCGAGATGTGTTTGTCATTCTTGTTTGGTGTGGGTTCACAGTTTGGCGCATATTTGCAAACTCTGTTAAAGTTTATACGGCCACCCTTAGTGTGACCTGTATGGCTGTTTACCAAGTATGCTTGTATTCACTTTTGTGTGTGTGTGTGTGTGTGTGTGTGTGTGTGTGTGTGTGTGTGTGTGTGTGTGTGTGTGTGTGTGTGTGTGTGTGTGTGTGTGTGTGTGTGTGTGTGTGTGTGTGTGTAAGTGTGCAAGCAAGCCACATATATTATGTGACTTGGCCGGCACGCTGTTTGTATGTAGGAAAAGCGGATGTGACGACAGGTTGTAGAGGACGCTAAAGGCAGTGCCTTTGAGGCACGCGCCCAGTGTTGTTGTCCAAGTGGGAATCGGGAGAAATTCGGTTGCCATGGTAGATTTTCAGGAGGGGCACTGAACTTTGGGAGTCTCCCGGGAAAATCGGGAGGGTTGGCAAGTGTGAGTATTAGCGGTGAATGCGGTCTTACAGCAGCACCGCCGCTGTATAATACCGACGGGCCAATTCTAATGTTAATTTAATATTGCCTTAAGGGCCAAATTAAATTACACGGCGGGCCAGATTTGACCCGCGGGCCAGAGTTTGACACCAATGCTCTATATCCTAATGCTAGGTACACTACCATATGGTGCAGTGGTTCTCAACCTTTTTTCAGTGATGTACTCCCTGTGAAAAAATTTTTTAATTCAAGTACCCCCTAATCAGAGCAAAGCATTTTTGGTTGAAAAAAAGAGATACAGAAGTACAAACCCCGTTTCCATATGAGTTTGGAAATTGTGTTAGATGTAAATATAAACGGAATACAATGATTTGCAAATCATTTTCAACCCATATTCAGTTGAATATGCTACAACGACAACATATTTGATGTTAATACTGATAAACATGTTTTTTTGCAACTTGGGAAAGGTGGCAATAAATACTGATAAAGTTGAGGAATGCTCATCAAACACTTATTTGGAACATCCCAATGGTGTACAGGCTAATTGGGAACATGTGGGTGCCATGATTGGGTATAAAAACAGCTTCCATGAAATGCTAAGTCATTCACAAACGAGGATGGGGCGAGGGTCACCACTTTGTAAGCAAATTGTCGAACAGTTTTAGAACAACATTTCTCAACGAGCTATTGTAAGGAATTTAGGGATTTTACCATCTACGGTCCATACAATCATCAAAAGGTTAAGAGAATTTGGAGAAATCACTGCAAGTAAGCAATTATTTTACGGACCTTTGATCCCTCAGGCGGTACTATATCAAAAACTGACATCAGTGTGTAAAGGATATCACCATGTGGGCTCAGGAACTCTTCATAAAACCACTGTCAGTAACTACAGTTGGTTGCTACATCTGTAAGTGCAAGTTAAAACTCTGCTATGCAAAACAAAACCCGTTTATCAACAACACCAAGGAACGCCGCTGGCTTCGTTGGGCCCGAGCTCATCTAAGATGGACTGATGCAAAGTGGAAAAGTGTTCAGTGGTCTGACGAGTCCACATTTCAAATTATATTTGGAAACTGTGGACGTGGTGTTCTCCGGAACAAAGAGGAAAATAACCATCCGGATTGTTATAGGCGCAAAGTTCAAAAGCCAGCATCTGTGATGGTATGGGGGTGTATTAGTGCAATAAAGTACCATCTATCGATCCACTTTTAGACCCATGTAGCTAGGTATCTTACATCAAAGTTACACGCTACAAAGAGAGAAAATAGACTGCTAATCCAGGCCCAAAAAATATGGAGAAAATACAACAACATGGACAAATAAAAACATCCATACATATTGAGAAAATCCATGATTATTGGGTTGGTGTTCGTGTGATGAGTCACATTTGGCTATGGTTAGTGCAAAACATTACGGACTGGCCAATTGGAGTCAAGATAAGGTGTGTCATCGAAACTAATCAGCAAAATCATAACAGTCACATGACGACGAGGTAGTCGGAGACAGAGGGACGCTTCAAGCTGACCACTCAAAAATACAGAACGCTACGGTATGCTCACTCTACCTTAATTAAACATGACCAACGTCAGTAAAGCGTTGGACAAGGCTTTGAGTAATTTTTGTATTTTGTTTAGGACACATCAGACTAGTAGCGACAGCCATGCAAATGTGGTTAATTACGCACAAAAGGGGATTTCACTAACTCTGTCATTAACTTTATGTCTGATGCTGTGTCTCAGAGGAGACGTAGTATCGACTGCAGCTGTTTGCTCTTGCGGTTAGCATTAGAAGTAGGGAGCGAATGCTCAGAAAAACTCAAATATATGCTCTGTCGGGTATTAAAAAAACATAATAGGGGTAATTAATGAAAGAGACTTTTTTTTATTCTTAAGATAATGGAAAAAAACAATTGGGCTCCTTTCTCACACAGGGCAAAAGAGCAGGTATTTGAGGACCACTAAGGCATACAGCATGTAATGTAGTGTAGATAGATAGATAGATGGATAGATAGATAGATAGATAGATAGATAGATAGATAGATAGATAGATAGATAGATAGATAGTACTTTATTGATTCCTTCAGGAGAGTTCCTTCAGGAAAATTAAAATTCCAGCAGCAGTGTACAGAGTTGAGATTAATTTAAAAAATAAATAAATAAATAAAAAAGTAAATAATGGGGGTTTAAAAGGAAACAAAATAGAGAAATATTACAAAAAGAATAAAAACAATGGGAATAACAACAGTAAAATAAGAATATAACAAGACAAAGTAGGCAGTAGTGACCATGTTATGAAAACGTATTGCACTGTTAATGTTTTGCATCCCCTGTCATCCTAATACCCCCCGTCCCCTGTCCCAGAGAGGAGTTGTACAGTCTAATGGCGTGTGGGACAAAGGAGTTCTTGAGTCTATTAGTCCTGCACTTGGGATGAAGCAGTCTAGCACTGAACAGGCTCCTCTGGCTACTGATAACGCTATGCAGAGGGTGACTGGCATCATCCAGGATGCTCACTAGTTTGTCCACAGTCCTCTTCTCTGCCACCGTCACCAGTGAGTCCAGTTTCATTCCGATTGTAGAACCGGCCCGCCTGATCAGTTTCTCAAGTCTGGAGCTGTCCTTCTTAGATGTACTGCCCCCCCAGCACACTACCATGTAGAACAGAATGTAGATAATAATGAAAGACTTACCGTATTTTTGAGTGCTGCGTGTAATGTTCTATATTTTCAATGGAAGATAGAAAATGTTGGTGTTGTTTACCGCCGTCAAATTGCAGTTTACACGTATCTCTTTTTTGTGACTGCCATCATATTGCAGATTACATGTATCGCTTATATGTGACTGCCATCATATTGCAGTCTACACTTACCTCTTATGTGTGACTGCCGTCATATTGCAGTCTACACGTATCTCTTGTGTGTGACTGCCATCATATTGCAGTCTACACGTATCTCTTATGTGTGAATGCCATCTACCGCTCACAACTATCATTTCACCATGTACCAAATGAAATAGCTTTGAGGTCGGTCAACCAAAATTATTCCGTACATCAGGCATATCGGGTTATAAGGCGCACTGTCGAGTTTTGAGAAAACGAAAGGATTTTAAGTGCGCCTTTTAGTCCGAAAAATACGGTAGTTAGATTATTTTTGGTAGAAAATGGTTTCCAAATAGGAAGACATGAGAGTGGAAGAGACTCACCTCCCTGAGGGGAGAACTGGGAGTAGATGTTCTTAAAGTTGTCTTGGTTCACCACACCGCTCGGACACTCCTACCGGACAAAACAAAAACTTTAAAACGCCGTCATGTCACCGTGGGCGTGACATTATTGTCATTATGTATATTTCAAACGTATCTCAGTTGTGTGCGATTGAAATGTAAAAAGGAAACGATACAGAAGAAAACAATATTTATGATAAATTGTATTAATATGAATGGATTTTATCAAATTAAAATAAAATGTTTATGCGAGTGTAATTCAGTTTTGTCGCAAAACAAATGCAACTATGTTCAGATACTTAGATTTGTTCCTAATGTCTTCAAATCAGCTTATTTGCTGTGTTTGTTTAGGCTCTTATTTGCATTTAGTAGTTTCTATTGACAACAATATTGATCGTCTCGCCATTTTGCACAGCTCTTCAACCTGGCACAGTCCTGGTGCAGATGCTGCTGTGGTTCCATTCCCTCAGGAGACTTCTGGAGTGTCTCTACGTCAGCGTCTTCTCTGATGGCGTCATCCATGTGGCACAGTACGTCTTCGGACTAGGCTACTACGTCCTGCTGGGGCTGACCGTGGTCTGCTCGGACCGTCTAACGAAAGGTTAGAGCCTTTTAAGCTTAAGGGCTCATGGTAGAAATCCAGGTTCTGCCATCATAGTCAGTGCCTTTGTGTCCTTGGACAAGAGACTTCACCCACCTTGCTCCCAATGCAGCTCACACATGTGTATGGATGTGAATGAATGTTTGTAGCTTACCACAATCAACGTGTGAATGTGGAGTGACTGAATTATGGGTTCTCAGTTCTCACTGTAATGTGTTTTGAGTGTCTAGAAAATAATCCATTATTATTCATCTGTAATTAATGCCCTGATTGTTGCTCTGCATGAGACTCATGTAGGTTGTTCTGGTTTTTAAGGGAACAGAACTTTCGTATTCCAGTTGGAGTGGTTTCCCGTTGCAGGAATTGTTCTTTTTATTCTGGCTTCTGTGCTGCAGCATCAGACCATGGTCCTTCTGGCTAGACTTCGCACTGGGAAGTCAGGTGAGCGGCTTGTGTCTTCTCCACAACATTAGGTACATCTGCACAAACTCCGGAGATCCAATTCAGGTGGGGTGTCAAATATTATGTTATTTAAAAAAGCCCTCGGAGGGCCGCTTGTAGGAGTGAATAATATCCATCCATCCTTTTTTTCTACCGCTTATTCCCTTTGTGGTCGCGGGGGGTGCTGGAGCCTATCTCAGCTACAATCGGGCGGAAGGCGGTGTACACCATGGACAATTTTCTCTCCAATTTTTCATATGTGTGAGCAAACGCCAAAACTCCTTGAGCATTCAGTAGCGCACATGTGAGCGACGGCAGACGTGCACACTGTTATGCGCTTATCTTTTTATTCGATTTTGTGTGCGGCCTAGATTTGCCGTGCGCAGTGTGCAATTGCACAGGCGCGTACCTTAGAGGGAGCGTTGACCGTGGACAAGACGCCTCTTATCGGAGGACCAACACTGTGACGAGTCGGTCGCATCGTGATGCGAGTTTCGTTCTCCCAAGTATGCAGACGGGCTTTGGACACAGCGTGCAGGCAGGAAATTATTTATTTAAAATATAAATCAGACTTTGACAAAACTTAAAGAGCTAGCATGGGAGCTAGAAAAACAAAAGGGGCTTAGCATGGAAGCTAGCATAAGCAGAACCAGGAACCAAAGTCGTCACTTGTTGTGCAAAGACAAATCAGGAAGCAAGACAGACTGACGGGAGAAGGCAGGCTAAATAATGACAGTAATCACAAAAACAGGTGTGCGTCCGGAAACAAACGGCAGGTGAAAACAATGAGCAACCATGGAAACAAACAGAGAGGCGCACAAACCGGAACCGAATGAGTCCAAAACAAACAGAAAACACAAAAAGACTCAAAAATCTAAATAAAAATATGATCCGGGGAGCGGATCATAACAAACACAGATAGACAGACAACATTCATGTTCGAAATAAACTTAAACCATAATGAAATTGACAAGTGATTGACGCGGAAGTGTCACTGATCACTCTGTGCACGCTGAAAACTGTGTGTGCCTCCGTCCTGTGCCATGCGCACAGAGGAGCGGGGCTGGAACCACTAGCTCATACAGTCAGTCTTTTAACACGCAAGAAACCAAGTCTCATTAGGAGAGACTGGTCAGTAAGAGACAATGTTTTTTTCACCACCTTAAAACTCGACACAAAATGCACTGCGCGCTGGTAACTACGAGGGATTGGAAGAAACGTTGAACAACAAATCAATGATTAAAGTGACCAACTTGCCATTCAAATAATACTGCATTTGTTGACAACATAATATATGAATATAAATGTATAATAGCCTCATCATACAATTAACATTGGCAAATTTTAATTTTTATTGAGGGATAACTTGCTTTGAAATCGTAAGTCCAAGCAACGAGCAGATATTTAAGTTTTGTTTTTGATAGCCAAGCAAAAATGCTTGGAACGCCTCGTTGCAAGAGCAGGTAATAATAAAGTGAAGAACATTTGCAATTGCATGCAGTGCATTTTTCTATCAAATAGCCAGAAGGTAATGTATAATTTCTAGTCTTTCACAGGCCAAATAAAACAATGTGGCTGACTACGTAAATGGGATGGCGTGCCACTTACAAGACTTAAAATGAATTGGCAGACCACACAAAATTATGTTGCGGGCCAAATAAAAATAATGTCGCGGGTCACGTTAAATGATGCGGCAGAACACATAAATGACGTGGCAGGCCTCCTAAAATATGTGGCCCCCCACATAAAAAATATGTGGAGGGCCACATAAAAAACATGGGTGGCTAATTAAAATTCAGTGGCGGACCACTTAAAAAAATGCAGCGGACCACAAAAAATGAAATGGCGAGGCCACATTAGATGATATTTGATTGATTGATTGATTGATTGATTGATTGATTGATTGATTGATTGATTGATTGATACTTTTATTAGTAGATTACACAGTACAGTACATATTCCGTACAATTGACCACTAAATGGTAACACCCGAATAAGTTTTTCAACTTGTTTAAGTCGGGGTCCACGTTAATCAATTCATGTATGTGGTGACATTTATGAAATAAGAGCTCATCCTGACCAACGTCTCTCACATGTAGATGATTCCAGGGTCTAAGATGCTGGTCTGCCTCTAATTTGTATTTTTACTTCTACAACATTTTAAAAATTTAAGTTTTAGGGTCAAACTAGCGCTATCGTTAGATCTTTTTTTAGACACATTTTAACATTTCTAACTAGTACAAGTGTTAAACTATGTTCACTTCTAATGCTGATCAGATATGTAAACAATGAAATGGTCAGGCTTACAGTAACTCACTTTATTGAATGCGATTCTACCTACTTTATGTTTTTTGATTGATTGATTGATTGATTGAAACTTTTATTAGTAGATTGCATAGTACAGTACATATTCCGTACAATCGACCACTAAATGGTAACACCCGAATAAGTTTTTCAACTTGTTTAATCAATTCATGGTATCCTACAATTGTATTCCTTCTTCCGTTAACACCCATTGTTAGAATATGAATTGAAAAAAAAATCCCACAAAAGTACAAGAACAAGCATTCTGAGTTTAGATTTTTTTTTTTTGGTCCACAAAAATTGTGTGAATTACATCACACTCGTTTTCATTGGGGGCCACATCACGGTTATGGCTGCCCTAAGGGGCCACTTGTAACAGTGGTATAATATATATACATTTTAAATTGCTTCAATACACACTTGTTTATTGTTATATATTTTTACGTACACTGTAAGAAAAATATGTAGATTTTATAGTAAAGTTTATCTGCTGAAATTTTACCATAAAATTTACAATCTATACCGTATATGTAAACGGCAAAACAGTACCACTGTTTTACTGTCAAATCTGCTGTCGTTTTTACGGTGTATTACTGTAAATGGAAAATCAATATCACAAATTGTTTTCTTTTGTGTTTTTGCGTTGAAATTATAGCAACTGAGCTACCAGTTTTTACCGAAAATTTATTTTTACATTGTACAATTTGGTAGATAAGTTGCTTCAAATTCATAAGTCAAGCAGATATTGAAGTACTTATTTTGATGTTTGGAATGTGCGATAATATAATATTTGTTGTAATTTTAGATAAAGTTTCAAATATAAGAAATTACATATAGTACGAGTATTTTTCTCTGTCAAAATAGAAAGTTGACTAAATTTAGAAACAAATAGATGCATGGTAATTCCAGTCCTTTGGGGGCCACATAAAATGAGGTGGCGGGTCAGATATGGCCCCCGGGCCTTGAGTTTGACACCTGTGTTTTAGATCAGTGGTTCTCAAATGGGGGTACGTGTACCCCTGGGGGTACTTGAAGGTATGCCAAGGGGTACGTGAGATTTTAAAAAAATATTCTAAAAATAGCAACAATTCAAAAATCCTTTATAAATATATTTATTGAATAATACTTCAACAAAATATGAATGTAAGTTCATAAACTGTGAAAAGAAATACAGCAATGCAATATTCAGTGTTGACAGCTACATTTTTTGTGGACATGTTCCGTAAATATTGATTTTAAAGATACATTTTTTTGTGAAGAAATGTTTAAAATTAAGTTCATGAATCCAGATGGATCTCTATTACAATCCCCAAAGAGGGCACTTTAAGTCGATGATTACTTCTATGTGTAGAAATCGTTATAATTTAATCACTTGTTTATTTTTCAACAAGTTTTTCAGTTATTTGTATTTCTTTTTTTCCAAATAGTTCAAGAAAGACCACTACCAATGAGCAATATTTTGCGCTGTTATACAATTTAATAAATCCGAAACTGATGACAAAGTGCTGTATTTTACTTCTTTATCTCTTTTTTTCAACCAAAAATGCTTTGCTCTGATTAGGGGGGTACTTGGATTAAAAACATGTTCACAGGGGGTACATCACTGAAAAAAGGTTGAGAACCACTGTTTAAGACAGGGGTCGGGAACCTTTTTGGCTGAGAGAGCCATGAAAGCCAAATATTTGACAATGCATTTCCGTGAGAGCCATATAATCTTTTTTTAACACTGAATACAACTAAATGCGTGCATTTTTGAGACCAACATTTTTACAGTATAATAAGTCTCTTGTTCTTTTTAAAAATGGTAATGGTTGTACTTGTATCGCGCTTTTCTACCCCTTTTTAAGGAGCCCAAAGCGCTTTGACAGTATTTCCACATTCACCCATTCACACACACATTCACACACTGATGGCGGGAGCTGCCATGTAAGGCGCTAACCAGGACCCATCAGGAGCAAGGGTGAAGTGTCTTGCTCAAGAACACAACGGATTTGACTAAGATGGTAGAAGGTGGGGATTGAACCAGTAACCCTCAGATTGCTGGCACAGCCACTGTCCCAACTTCGCCACGCAGTTCCCAAGATAATAACATTGTTATTCTAAAGCTAACCAATAATAAATATGATACTTCTTACAATTAAAGCGACTTCTTGAACAGGTGCGATAGAAAATGGATGGTTGGACAAAAATGCATGAGAATTTTTTTTAATTTGAACGTTATTTTTAACACTGTGATTACCGGCGGAATTATTAATTACTTATCGTGTAAAGCAGGGGTGCCCATTACGTCGATCGCGAGCTACCAGTCGACCGCGGGGGGTGTGTTGGTCGATCTCGAGCCAGGCTTTTTAAAAAAATAGACCTAAAAATTAGTGATCATCAATCTTCCCCAAGACGTCACTTAAATGACATTCATGGTACCGGAGGGTCTTGTGAGATGACGCTGGCTGCTGCAAGATCATTATTATTAAGATATGACCGAGAGGAAGGCGAGAAACACTTTTTTATATCAACAGACTCTCGCGCCGTACCTTCCGTCAAAACTCTAAAGGCCGATTGCACATTTCCTATCTTCACAATAAAAGCCCTGCTTCATGCTGCCTGCGCTAACTAAATACAGAGTCTAGGAAAACTGGCGTGCACAAGCGATCCCTCAGAAAGCTGGCGTGCACATCACTTGTGCACGCCAGCTTTCCGAGACTATTATTTTGTTAGCGCAGGCAGCATGAAGCAGGGCTTTTATTGTGAAGATAGGAAATGTGCAGTCGGCCTTTAGAGTTTTGACGGAAGGGACGGCGCGGAAGTCTGTTGAAATAAAAAGTGTTTCTCGCCTTCCTCTCTGTTATTTTTTCATAATAATGAACTGGCAGCAACCAGCGTCATCTCACAAGACCCCTCGGGTGCCGTGAATGTCAATCAAGCAAGCTACGGAATTTGCCGCCAATGTTTTTCTTGTAAAGTGTATGGAAGCTGGATGAATTAGATGCCAAAAACCAACCACTTTCATGTGGTATTGTACGGAAAGGACAACTTTTTTTCTCCTCCATTTGAAAATGTGGGCGTTATCATCATTACTGTCTGATTCCAATCAATGCAAGTCATCAGAATCAGGTAATACACCAACTTATATTCTTGTCTTCGTGAAAGAAAGACATCTATATGTGTTACACATGCTTGTATTATCATTAAACACATTTAACTTGTTTACAAAAATGTCTCTTTCATAAATAAATAAATATAAATGATATATATAAATGAGGTAGATCCCCTCGAGTTGGTCAATTGAAAAGTAGCTCGCCTGCAGAAAAAGTGTGGGCACCCCTGGTGTAAAGCAATGTCAGCTAAGATTTATCTAAGAGCCAGACTCAGTCATCAAAAGAGCCGCATCTGGCTCTGGAGCCATAGGTTCCCTAGCCCTGGTTTAAGATGATTGTCTATATTAAAAAAAAGCTCTGACAATGCACTAAAAACGACAACAATAATCATGTTAAACCGAGTATTACTACCTTTGTTTTGGCTCTCACTAGATTTGGCCTCGAAGTGTCTATTATTAATGTCAAGTGTCCCCAATTATACTATGATTAGTTTTTTTTAATGTGGTGAACCACTGGCATTTTATAGATGAGTGGAATGTTAGCAATTTGCCAGCAACCAGCAGACACTTGACATGGATCCAAGTTGCTGGTGGCCTAAAATATGAAACTGCCAAGACCTTGTACTCCTTTAGTTATGTGCATGACTCTTCCACAGATTTAGGCTTTAAGATTGAGTATTACAAAACGTGGGTTAGCACATTGCTGAATAAGTTAATGTCTTTTACTCTTGCCTGCAGGAAAGGTGGAGACGCTGGGTCACAGGGTGCCAAAGGGAGGCTGCTTTGAACTGGTGTCCTGCCCTCATTACTTAGCAGAGTTGCTCATCTACGTTTCCATGAGTTTAGTTTTGGGAGGCCGGTCTCTCACCTGGTGGCTGGTGGTCCTGTACGTGCTCTTCAACCAGGCGCTGGCAGCACTGCTTTGTCACGATCTCTACGTCAGCAAGTACGAGTCCTACCCAAAGCAAAGAAAAGCTTTTATACCGTTTTTGATGTGAAGTAAAATGATGTTTCATGTACTGTTGGAAGTGTGTCTTTTTTTTAATTGAATGCGTATTTCAACGAGTACCCTGTAAAGCAGAGGTCTAAAGTGCGACCTGGGGCTCTTCAATGACCCCCAACTCGTTTCTTCTTGGTACGCAGCATGATAGAAACACAAATATGTGTAACACAACCTGCATTGCCATATTATAAACGAGGAATAGGGCTCCACTGAAATAAAAAAAAAAAGTATATGTAATGGAAAAAATACTATTAAGCTACTGTATCATACTGTACTACACAATTTCCTTTGTTATGGATAATACTAAGCTATTTTTTCTGCTTTACATATCGTGACCTAAATTGAATTGTTTTTGTTTATCAAATTTGATTGTATTTCTTTGAAGTGCTTGAAGGGTCAAAACAATTCCTGCATCCTTCTATTTTTACGTGGAAAACATTAGTTTATGCTTTTCGATACTTGTTTTTAGATTTAAAAAAAAATGAACAGACAAACATGCCTGCAATTGGGGCGGCATAGCTCGGTTGGTAGAGTGGCCGTGCCAGCAACTTGAGGGTTGCAGGTTCGATTCCCGCTTCCGCCATCTCAGTCATTGCCGTTGTGTCCTTGGGCAAGACACTTTACCCAACTGCTCCTAGAGCCACCCACACTGGTTTAAATGTAACTTAGATATTGGGTGTCACTATGTAAAGCGCTTTGAGTCACTTGAGAAAAGCGCTATGTAAATATAATTCACTTCATTTAATAGTTACTGATGGATCAATATGGTGTACTGTTTTAATCTTATGGGGGAAGTTGATTCATTTTAAACACAATATGTAACGGTGCAAGAGCAAAAAGAAAAAAGGTAATATATAAATGATAGTTAGTGTAAAGAAAAGCTGCATGCAGTATTTGGATATGATACTAAAGGGAATGAATCAACTCAAATTATGTTTTGCATATGGTGAATGCTTATAGTCATCTGGGAGAAAGAAAAACACCAGTTTTAATAGTAGGTATTTCAGTTTGGGGACATAATAACATAGGGCCCTTTAGTATTGACATTTGTGTGTGGATTGGATTAGTTCTCACGAAAGAAAAGCCAATAAAATTGGACCTTGGTTTGCAAAGGTGATGGCCCTACCCATGAGAAAAGACTACATGTTTAGCTTAATGCCAGCATCTAAGATACGACCTGCCTCTGTTGTCTTTCCAGACACTTACACACACAAAAATCTAATTTTATGGTCAGGGTGTGCTGTCCTGACTTAGCACACACCCCGAGACAGGAAGGAGCATTAAAAGATTACAGTTGGTACAAAATGCGGCTGCTAGACTTTTGACAAGAACAAGGAAGTTTGATCATATTAGGCCTATACTGGCTCACCTGCACTGGCTTCCGGTGCACTTAAGATGTGACTTTAAGGGTTTACTACTTACGTATAAAATACTACATGGTCTAGCTCCAGCCTATCTTGCTGATTGTATTGTACCATACGTCCCGGCAAGAAACCTGCGTTCAAAGGACTCCGGCCTATTAGTGATTCCCAGAGCCCAAAAAAATCTGCGGGGTATAGAGCGTTTTCCATTCGGGCTCTAGTACTCTGGAATACCCTCCCGGTAACAGTTCGAGATGCTACCTCAGTAGAAGCATTTAAGTCTCATCTTAAAACTCATTTGTATACTCTAGCCTTTAAACAGACTCCCTTTTTAGACCAGTTGATCTGCCGTTTCTTTTCTTTTTCTCATCTGTCGGGGGGGACTCATTGATGTGGTACTGGCTGTCCAGAGTCGGGACCCAGGATGGGCCGCTCGCCTATGCATCGGTTGGGGACATCTCTGCGTTGCTGATCCGCCTCCGCTTGGGATGGTTTCCTGCTGGCTCCACTATGGACGAGACTCTCACTACTATATTGGATCCAATTTGGACTGGACTCTCACCGTTATGTTGGAGCCATTATGAGAGAAGTTAAGTCCCTACCTTTAGTCAAAAGTGATTTATGACCCCCCATAAAACAATGATTTATGACCCTCAAGGTCAAAGGTCAATGATTTATGAGGGGTCAAGTTCAAAGGTTAATGATTTATGAGGGGGTCAAGGTTAAAGGTCAAAGTCAAAGGTCAGGTTCAAATGTCAAGGTCAAGTGGGTGTAGCTTACCCGGAAGAGGGTGGAGTTAAGACCTGCGGTGGGAGTGGTTAAACCAGGAAGAGGGTGGAGTTTTAAACAGAAAGAGGGCAGAGTTAAGACCTGCGGTGGGAGTGGTTAAACCAGGAAGAGGGTGGAGTTAAGACCTGACAGGGAACAGAGGAGGGATCAGTTTTTTTAAGAAAGCAATGTCATCTGAGCAGCATGTGACCATATATTTGATAGTTTAAATGTTTACGATCGTTTGAAACAACTTCCAGATTTCGATGTATTGATGGTTGGGAATGTTACGTGTGGAGATGTGGACACGCACGCACTTCACACACACACACACACACACACACACACGCAGAGGAGGTGGAGCTTTATACGTTAGCGTAAAGACTTTGTTCGATTCGGTCATGATTAGTGAAACGCCTGTTTCGATTTATAAAAATAATAAAACTTACATTGACGCTCCGCAAAAAAGTCGAGTGTTTCTAAATCGTATTCAGATGCCGCCGACCGAATCTTTGCGTGAGAAATGGGATTTGGAAGGGGAGGGATCTTTTGGATTTGTATTCAGATACGAAATGGGGGATATCTGCTTATTTCAGCTAAAAGAAAGAAGAGACGGAAGCCCTTTCTCGATATTTTCATCGTTATCTATCGTGGATTGGGAAGTTTTTGGTGGACACGCACACACGCACACACACGCACACACACACACACTTCACACACACACACACGCACACACACACACACACACACGCACACACACACACACACACACACACACACACACACACACACACACACACACACACACACACACACACACACACACACACACACATTCGTACGCACTGAAACAACTTCCGTACCTCACGAAAACATATTTAAACAGATGGAAAAAACTATCGCAGAACACAGTGTCACGTAGCAACTGGTCTTTACGGTCGTTTGAATCAACAGGTCAGTTTGGGGGACAAAAGGAGGGTTCAGTTTTTACTGACTTCCCATCTGACAGTTTAAATGTTTATGACCGTTTGAATCAACAGGACACGCACGCACACACACACACACGCACGCACACACACACACACACACACACACACACACATACACACACACACACACGCACACACACACACACACACACACACACACACACACACACCATTACCTCTGCTTTACCATGTTATTAGACATTGGTTTAACTCCATTTAAGCATTTAAACGTTAAAAGCATTACACTTGTACGACGATGTAATACCTTTTTTTTTTTTAACAGCCGATGACGACGAAGTGAAAGACGATGAACTTTGCTTAAACGGTCTTACAAAGTTGGAAGATGATTTTCGAGGTGTGTTTAAACCTTCAAATTATTTAATATTATGTGTATTCATTATTTAGTTTCATAGAGGATTTGCCGTAAGATCCTAACGCGATCGTTTTAACACAATCGCAGTCTGGTGAGTCAAATGATTCTCATTTTACAAGAAAAAAAACATGCGGTATACGATACATATATACATATATTTACTTACAGATTTTCCGTTTACATCTCTTGCTCACTGGTCTCCCTTAAAGCTGGCGGGTCCGTCAACGGCCGTTCCAGGCAGAGGAGAAGGCTTGATTGTGCCAAAGACTCCAGACATCGAATCCTTGCTCCGAGGGGAAATCATCGAAAACGACGGTGAATGTCCGACAGGCACCCGCTGTAAGTTTTTCTCGTTTTCTGTAAGCTTTTTAAGATTCTCAGGAGCTTTAAAGAGCTCCTCTCATTCCAATGTCTTTCGCTCAAATGAATTTCGCGCCTAAGGGGAATGGGCGGGGACTGATTCCGGAGGTGGGCGGTTGTTTCCGCCAAGCAACCTTCTGGTTGAAATGGAGTGTGGATCAAGATGGATCCCTACTCTATATTCTTTTATTTAACCCAATGTTTTTTAAATACGTGTATAATGCTTTATATCCTATGGGTTGTGAATTCCATCCTACAATATCTTCCAAGGAACCCAAAGAAATGTTACCACACCTCCCGCTTTATTTATTCTATAGATTGCCTGAACTATTTCATAAACTAAATCTTGTCTTGTTTCTGATGCTATGTTTTTTATGCTCATCAATGCACTGTTGGACTGCGAGCACACAACTACTTTCCTTGCTTTGTTTTCCTCTATCCAGTTAACTGCCATATAAATTGCTACCAATTCCCCCGTAAAAACAGATAGTTTATCACTGATTATTTTATTTAATACTATGTTTCCTTGTGGGATAACTGCTACAGCTCTTACCTTTATTTTTTTTTATATAGTTTTTGATGCATCCGTATATATCATATCTCAATCCATTTTTCTATCCGGTAACTATTTAAATTTCTATTCTTTAGTAATTGCATGTTTTCTTTTGGGTTATCAAACATCCACGGTGGTATTGCAGGCATTGGTACTGTAGGACTAACTTTAATATTGTCAATTTTAACTTTATTACATATGTCTCCTATAATCCACCCAAAACTATTCTTTTTTGTTTTCTCTTTTTCTTGGCAGATTGGTAGCACTGGACAAGTCGGATATCCTTGCTTGGATCCTTTTAAAGTTGCCCGATAAACTGCTGAGAGTTGATCTCTCCTCTTGTCCAAAGGTTTTTCGTTCATTTTTACTTGTAATACTGGCACTAGGGTTGATGTAGTAGCTCCACAACATAACCTTAAAGCCTGTGACTGGATCCGGTCTATTTTCCCAAGTCATGTTTTTGAAGCAGATTGGTAAATAATGCATCCGTAATCAATAACAGATGGAATTAAAGTTATAAATATATACATGTATTGTTTTCAACGTTAACCTATCAGCCCCCCAATCATTACCCCTCAAAGACCTCATTATATTTAACACCTTTTTACTTTTTCCCCTATTTTTTTATTTTCCGGAAGGAACACTCCTGAAGGAATAAATAAAGTACTATCTAATCTAATCTAATCAAATCTATTTTGCTGATGTGGGTTGACTAGTTCATATTTTTATCAAACCATATTCCTAAATATTTAAATACTTGTACCTCTTCTATATTTTCACCTTAGAGTTTTTATTTGGAGCTTGTTTTGTACTTTTGTCTTTGTAAAATGTATGACTTTTGTCTTTCCAACAGAGAATCTTAAACCTCAAGCCGTTCCCCAGTCTTGAACATTATTTACCACTTTGTTAGTTTTTTGATTATTTCTTTTGACTCTAAATAATATACTAGTCTTTCATTAATCTTTTTTTTTTTTTCCATTACTTTTCCCCAAATTTATAATTTCCTGCCTCTTCTGGGTCTTACCCTGACTTGCATATTGGAATTGTTACCGCTAATTTTCCCCTCTGCCGGTCATTCTCCTTCTTCATATATCCTGTCATATCATTTCAAGACCACTTCTTTGACGATGCCACCTAAGTTTTTGATCATTTGATAACCCGCTAGGTCTTTCCCCGGTGACGTATTTTTAACCTTTTTCAAAATTCGAACCATTTCATTCAAAGAAAATGTCATATCCATAGTGTTGGTAAAGCTATTAACGTTGTCTTCCATCATTTCCCCAATATTTAAACTCATTGTTTTTTCTCTCTTTTGTTTTTCCACATTTCTCAAATTATCATTACTGTGCACTTTAACACATTTTTTTTGCTAAAGGTTCTGCTGTTTCTTTACCCGTGACTACATCTTCTTTAATAAATGTGGCACATCATCCTCTTTACCCTTCATTCCTATCTTTACGAATCGTTATATATCCTTTTATTATAAAGTTTAATTTTGGCTTCAGCCCTGTTTCTTGAATACAAATTATACGTGGTTTAGTTTTCATATTTTTAATATATCCCTTTAATTCATGTTCGGTTGCTATCAAACTTCTGGCATTCCACCGGACCATTAACAGGGTGTTGGAATGTGGTAACATGACTCCGTCACGTCTACTCTCCGTAGTACAGCTTGCACCCGGTACCAAGATAGTTCTTTCAACAACTTTGATGCTGCTTTGACAATTATTTTGATCTTCTCAGTCTTATTTTTACTTTCATTTTGTATCAAAGCTGAGTTGTGCTCTCTGGTTTATTTTGCAAATGAACCGACAGAACATGATCATGTACAAGACTCGCCTACCCACAATGCACTGCAGCCCAACGCTCCTGGTCGGATGTTTTTTTCGGGGTTCATGGAGAGATGCGGTAAAGAGTGGTAGCCAAGACACACGGTCACACACGGTCACACACGGTCACACACGTTCACACTCGGCAATTATTTTGACCTGGGGAGCAGATATAGAGGAAAAAATGTGTCTGGGGGGCCGGGATATCTGATTTTCAGGTACAAAAAACTTCACAATGACACAAAATAAACACAACAGTTAAACCTCACACTAAAATCAAGACATTGACTTGTACGTTCAAAAGACAGAATAGAACAAGTCAAGACATGCAATGCCATCTACAAAATGTTATGTAAATGTTAGTCATTACACACGCGGCTATGGTTTTGATGTATTTGTTACAGACATGTTTACGTCAAGTAACATCACATGGTTCCATTTGCACCTTTCAACAAATCTGAAAAGGAATATTAAGAAGTAAAACTTATATTTAATCCTACCTCTTCTCCGAGCACACGGTGACTGTACATACGGGTCGAAAAATGTTGACCTAATTCAGCATTTCTCAAAGTGTGGGGAATAGAGACATGACAGGTGGGGCGCGAGGAAAGGGAGGACATTTTTTATTTTTGATTTTTTTTTACTATGCTTTCATTTTCTATACACACTGTAAATCACTTTGTGATTCTGTCTGTGAAATCCGCCGTATAAATAAATGTAAATTACTTATTTTTCCTGTAGGCTTTAAATTTCTCGGCAGGAGCGAAAGTTTGACAGACATAGCAACAGTAACTTTTGCAGGCAGGGCTAAGAGGAACAAACTTTCGCGCGGATGGGTAGCAGGCTAATGTGCGGACCACAATTACACAAAATGGATACATTTGCAACTCGCACCTCAAAGGTCTGCGGAGAAACAAAAATATGACGGGTCTAATCAACCAAAAAGTCAACCTAAAAGAAAATATGGCGAAGGGTATCTTGCTCTTGGATTCACGGCAGCGGAGGTGGGGGCAGAGGAGAGACCCCTGTGTGTTCTTTGTCTAAAACGGCTAGCAGCAAACAGCATCAGGCCCAACAAAGTAAAGAGACAACTCGAGACCACACATGATGTCCAATAAATTGTTTTGTTGGGGCGATGGGGGTAGGTGGGCCTTGAGTCTAAAGTGGTGATGACAGAAAAAAAAAAAAAGTTTGAGAAGCCCTGACCTAATTGTACGGATCTCACTTTAAACGGCAAACCGATCATTTAAATGTTTTCACTTTGAATATGAAACGAGGAGTAAAATGTACAATGTACAATATTATCAATTATTTCACAAGGACATGTTTTAAGGATATTGTACAGTATCATTAAATCTAAAATGAATGTGATCACTTTCAGGATCATTTTATTTTTAGCCAGTAAACAACTGTTATGTACTTTTGAATCGGGTTTTCCCCTTTAAATAACAAAAATTATAGAATTTTACAATATTCATTATTATTAAATATTAAATGTGCCAACTAGTTTTACGGCATACATCATTCCCCCTTTACCCATTTGTTAAAAAGACGAAAGTTGATGCGAACGCCTACGTGCTGTCAGAAAACTAAAATAAGAAGAATGCCTTTGTGCAATTACTGCTAATAAATCAATCAATAAAATGCATCAGTCAAATAGTACAGGCAACTTCGTTAACATGGAGCCACAGACAATTTCATTCAAAAAGTCCCAATTGCTAACATAAAGATACAACAACAAATAAAGGCAAAGAAGGCCTAGTAGGTAATTACAACATCAGACAAAGTATTAAAAATGTCGGTCCAATAACTGCACAGGGATGGGCAGAGCCAAAACATGTGTAGCAAGTAAGCTGGAGACTGTTGACACTGAAATAAGGCTATATGTGGCACAGATACAAGATTTATAAACTCTACTTAAAGCCCCACTTAAGAATTTTCAGTTTTGGTTTATATTGGCCGCACCAGTGAACCAAAGCGATGGCGTTTTCCCAAAAGCAAAACCACATTTACCATGAGGACTAGCGCATATAGCGTCCAACTGACACGATAATGCCACAATGATTCTGTATTACTGAACTTTCCACAGTAGGAACCTACATTCGTTTTCTACCACTTATTCCCTTTTGGGGACGTGGGGGTCGCTGGCGCCTATCTCAGCTACAATCGGGTGGAAGGAGGTGTACACCCTGGACAAGTCGCCATCTCATCGCAGGGTCAACATAGATAGACGGACAACATTCACACCAACCTACATATTTTACTCAAACCTTATATTTGCAGTTTGAAGTCACTGCATTGTTTTTTTCCTTGTACAGTTCTTTTGAGTTTGTTGCGTGGTTGGTCAGTGTGGAACTGCAAAGTATCGCGCTGGTGGGTATTTATTGCTACCACACAAATTTCCAGTAGCTAAAATTAGTATTATTATTCTGATTTGAGCATTGAAAGTCACTTACTAGTTTAGCAGGAACAGATCCAAAGCAGCATTGGTCTAAAATCTCTTGTCTTTTGACCTCACGCAAGTTAGTGAAAGTCATGCCATTGTTGATCCTTGATTGTCCCTCCCTTTTTTTTTTTTTGAAAACCCGATTCAAAAGTACATAACAGTTGTTTACTGGCTAAAAATAAAATGATCCTGAAAGTGATCACATTCATTTTAGATTTAATGATACTGTACAATATCCTTAAAACATGTCCTTGTGAAATAATTGATAATATTGTACATTGTACATTTTACTCCTCGTTTCATATTCAAAAGTGAAAACATTTAAATGATCGGTTTGCCGTTTAAAGTGAGATCCGTACAATTAGGTCAGGGCTTCTCAAACTTTTTTTTTTTTCTGTCATCACCACTTTAGACTCAAGGCCCACCTACCCCCATCGCCCCAACAAAACAATTTATTGGACATCATGTGTGGTCTCGAGTTGTCTCTTTACTTTGTTGGGCCTGATGCTGTTTGCTGCTAGCCGTTTTAGACAAAGAACACACAGGGGTCTCTCCTCTGCCCCCACCTCCGCTGCCGTGAATCCAAGAGCAAGATACCCTTCGCCATATTTTCTTTTAGGTTGACTTTTTGGTTGATTAGACCCATCATATTTTTGTTTCTCCGCAGACCTTTGAGGTGCGAGTTGCAAATGTATCCATTTTGTGTAATTGTGGTTCGCACATTAGCCTGCTACCCATCCGCGCGAAAGTTTGTTCCTCTTAGACCTGCCTGCAAAAGTTACTGTTGCTATGTCTGTCAAACTTTCGCTCCTGCCGAGAAATTTAAAGCCTACAGGAAAAATAAGTAATTTACATTTATTTATACGGCGGATTTCACAGACAGAATCACAAAGTGATTTACAGTGTGTATAGAAAATGAAAGCATAGTAAAAAAAAAATCAAAAATAAAAAATTTCCTCCCTTTCCTCGCGCCCCACCTGTCATGTCTCTATTCCCCACACTTTGAGAAATGCTGAATTAGGTCAACATTTTTCGACCCGTATGTACGGTCACCGTGTGCTCGGAGAAGAGGTAGGATTAAATATAAGTTTTACTTCTTAATATTCCTTTTCAGATTTGTTGAAAGGTGCAAATGGAACCATGTGATGTTACTTGACGTAAACATGTCTGCAACAAATACATCAAAACCATAGCCGCGTGTGTAATGACTAACATTTACATAACATTTTGTAGATGGCATTGCATGTCTTGACTTGTTCTATTCTGTCTTTTGAACGTACAAGTCAATGTCTTGTTTTTAGTGTGAGGTTTAACTGTTGTGTTTATTTTGTGTCATTGTGAAGTTTTTTGTACCTGAAAATCAGATATCCCGGCCCCCCAGACAAATTTTTTTTCCTCTATATCTGCTCCCCAGGTCAAAATAATTGCCGAGTGTGACCGTGTGTGACCGTGTGTGACCGTGTGTGACCGTGTGTGACCGTGTGTGACCGTGTGTGACCGTGTGTCTTGGCTACCACTCTTTACCGCATCTCTCCATGAACCCCGAAAAAAACATCCGACCAGGAGCGTTGGGTTGCAGTGCATTGTGGGTAGGCGAGTCTTGTACATGATCATGTTCTGTCGGTTCATTTGCAAAATAAACCAGAGAGCACAACTCAGCTTTGATACAAAATGAAAGTAAAAATAAGACTGAGAAGATCAAAATAATTGTCAAAGCAGCATCAAAGTTGTTGAAAGAACTATCTTGGTACCGGGTGCAAGCTGTACTACGGAGAGTAGACGTGACGGAGTCATGTCACCACATTCCAACACCCTGTTAATGGTCCGGTGGAATGCCAGAAGTTTGATAGCAACCGAACATGAATTAAAGGGATATATTAAAAATATGAAAACTAAACCATGTATAATTTGTATTCAAGAAACAGGGCTGAAGCCAAAATTAAACTTTATAATAAAAGGATATATAACGATTCGTAAAGATAGGAATGAAGGGTAAAGAGGATGATGTGCCACATTTATTAAAGAAGATGTAGTCACGGGTAAAGAAACAGCAGAACCTTTAGCAAAAAAAATGTGTTAAAGTGCACAGTAATGATAATTTGAGAAATGTGGAAAAACAAAAGAGAGAAAAAACAATGAGTTTAAATATTGGGGAAATGATGGAAGACAACGATAATAGCTTTACCAACACTATGGATATGACATTTTCTTTGAATGAAATGGTTCGAATTTTGAAAAAGGTTAAAAATACGTCACCGGGGAAAGACCTAGCGGGTTATCAAATGATCAAAAACTTAGGTGGCATCGTCAAAGAAGTGGTCTTGAAATGATATGACAGGATATATGAAGAAGGAGAATGACCGCCAGAGGGGAAAATTAGCGGTAACAATTCCAATATGCAAGTCAGGGTAAGACCCGGAAGAGGCAGGAAATTATAAATTTGGGGAAAAGTAATGGAAAAAAAAAAAGATTAATGAAAGACTAGTATATTATTTAGAGTCAAAAGAAATAATCAAAAAACTAACAAAGTGGTAAATAATGTTCAAGACTGGGGAACGGCTTGAGGTTTAAGATTCTCTGTTGGAAAGACAAAAGTCATACATTTTACAAAGACAAAAGTACCAAACAAGCTCCAAATAAAAACTCTAAGGTGAAAATATAGAAGAGGTACAAGTATTTAAATATTTAGGAATATGGTTTGATAAAAATATGAACTAGTCAACCCACATCAGCAAAATAGATTTGATTAGATTAGATTAGATAGTACTTTATTTATTCCTTCAGGAGTGTTCCTTCCGGAAAATAAAAAAATAGGGGAAAAAGTAAAAAGGTGTTAAATATAATGAGGTCTTTGAGGGGTAATGATTGGGGGGCTGATAGGTTAACGTTGAAAACAATACATGTATATATTTATAACTTTAATTCCATCTGTTATTGATTACGGATGCATTATTTACCAATCTGCTTCAAAAACATGACTTGGGAAAATAGACCGGATCCAGTCACAGGCTTTAAGGTTATGTTGTGGAGCTACTACATCAACCCTAGTGCCAGTATTACAAGTAAAAATGAACGAAAAACCTTTGGACAAGAGGAGAGATCAACTCTCAGCAGTTTATCGGGCAACTTTAAAAGGATCCAAGCAAGGATATCCGACTTGTCCAGTGTTACCAATCTGCCAAGAAAAAGAGAAAACAAAAAAGAATAGTTTTGGGTGGATTATAGGAGACATATGTAATAAAGTTAAAATTGACAATATTAAAGTTAGTCCTACAGTACCAATGCCTGCAATACCACCGTGGATGTTTGATAACCCAAAAGAAAACATGCAATTACTAAAGAATAGAAATTTAAATAGTTACCGGATAGAAAAATGGATTGAGATATGATATATACGGATGCATCAAAAACTATATAAAAAAAAATAAAGGTAAGAGCTGTAGCAGTTATCCCACAAGGAAACATAGTATTAAATAAAATAATCAGTGATAAACTATCTGTTTTTACGGAGGAATTGGTAGCAATTTATATGGCAGTTAACTGGATAGAGGAAAACAAAGCAAGGAAAGTAGTTGTGTGCTCGCAGTCCAACAGTGCATTGATGAGCATAAAAAACATAGCATCAGAAACAAGACAAGATTTAGTTTATGAAATAGTTCAGGCAATCTATAGAATAAATAAAGCGGGAGGTGTGGTAACATTTCTTTGGGTTCCTTGGAAGATATTGTAGGATGGAATTCACAACACATAGGATATAAAGCATTATACACGTATTTAAAAAACATTGGGTTAAATAAAAGAATATAGAGTAGGGATCCATCTTGATCCACACTCCATTTCAACCAGAAGGTTGCTTGGCGGAAACAACCGCCCACCTCCGGAATCAGTCCCCGCCCATTCCCCTTAGGCGCGAAATTCATTTGAGCGAAAGACATTGGAATGAGAGGAGCTCTTTAAAGCTCCTGAGAATCTTAAAAAAGCTTACAGAAAACGAGAAAAACTTACAGCGGGTGCCTGTTGGACATTCACCGTCGTTTTCGATGATTTCCCCTCGGAGCAAGGATTCGATGTCTGGAGTCTTTGGCACAATCAAGCCTTCTCCTCTGCCTGGAACGGCCGTTGACGGACCCGCCAGCTTTAAGGGAGACCAGCGAGCCGGAGATGTAAGTAAATATATGTATATATGTATTGTATACCGCATGTTTTTTTTCTTGTAAAATGAGAATCATTTGACTCACCAGACTGCGATTGTGTTAAAACGATCGCGTTAGGATCTTACGGCAAATCCTCTATAAAACAAAATAATGAATACACACAATATTAAATAATTCGAAGGTTTAAACACACCTCGATAATCATCTTCCAACTTTGTAAGACTGTTTAAGCAAAGTTCATCGTCTTTCACTTCGTCGTCATCGGCTGGTAAAAAAAAAGTATTACAACGTCGTACAAGTGCAATGCTTTTAACGTTTAAATGCTTAAATGGAGTTAAACCAATGTCTAATAACATGGTAAAGCAGAGGTAATGGTGTGTGTGTGTGTGTGTGTGTGTGTGTGTGTGTGTGCGTGTGTGTGTGTATGTGTGTGTGTGTGTGTGTGTGCGTGCGTGTGTGTGTGTGTGCGTGCGTGTCCTGTTGATTCAAACGGTCATAAACATTTAAACTGTCAGATGGGAAGTCAGTAAAAACTGAACCCTCCTTTTGTCCCCCAAACTGACCTGTTGATTCAAACGACCGTAAAGACCAGTTGCTACGTGACACTGTGTTCTGCGATAGTTTTTTCCATCTGTTTAAATATGTTTTCGTGAGGTACGGAAGTTGTTTCAGTGCGTACGAATGTGTGTGTGTGTGTGTGTGTGTGTGTGTGTGTGTGTGTGTGTGTGTGTGTGTGTGTGTGTGTGTGTGTGTGTGTGTGTGTGTGTGTGTGTGTGTGTGTGTGTGTGTGTGTGTGTGTGAAGTGTGTGTGTGTGTGCGTGTGTGTGCGTGTGTGCGTGTCCACCAAAAACTTCCCAATCCACGGTAGATAACGATGAAAATATCGAGAAAGGGCTTCCGTCTCTTCTTTCTTTTAGCTGAAAACTGAATACGATTTAGAAACACTCGACTTTTTTGCGGAGCGTCAATGTAAGTTTTATTATTTTTATCAATCGAAACAGGCGTTTCACAAATCATGACCGAATCGAACAAAGTCTTTACGCTAACGTATAAAGCTCCAAATAATGACTAAGACAATGTCTAATAACATGGTAATAACAGTGCGTACGAATGTGTGTGTGTGTGTGTGTGTGTGTGTGTGTGTGTGTGTGTGTGTGTGTGTGTGTGTGTGTGTGTGTGTGTGTGAAGTGCGTGCGTGTCCACATCTCCACACGTAACATTCCCAGCCATCAATACATCGAAATCTGGAAGTTGTTTCAAACGATCGTAAACATTTAAACTATCAAATATATGGTCACATGCTGCTCAGATGACATTGCTTTCTTAAAAAAAACTGAACCCTCCTCTGTTCCCTGTCAGGTCTTAACTCCACCCTCTTCCTGGTTTAACCACTCCCACCGCAGGTCTTAACTCTGCCCTCTTTCTGTTTAAAACTCCACCCTCTTCCTGGTTTAACCACTCCCACCGCAGGTCTTAACTCCACCCTCTTCCGGGTAAGCCACACCCACTTGACCTTGACATTTGAACCTGACATTTGAACCTGACCTTTGACTTTGACCTTTAACCTTGACCCCCTCATAAATCATTAACCTTTGAACTTGACCCCTCATAAATCATTGACCTTTGACCTTGAGGGTCATAAATCATTGTTTTATGGGGGGTCATAAATCACTTTTGACTAAAGGTAGGGACTTAACTTCGCAGTCCAACAGTGCATTGATGAGCATAAAAAACATAGCATCAGAAACAAGACAAGATTTAGTTTATGAAATAGTTCAGGCAATCTATAGAATAAATAAAGCGGGAGGTGTGGTAACATTTCTTTGGGTTCCTTGGAAGATATTGTAGGATGGAATTCACAACACATAGGATATAAAGCATTATACACGTATTTAAAAAACATTGGGTTAAATAAAAGAATATAGAGTAGGGATCCATCTTGATCCACACTCCATTTCAACCAGAAGGTTGCTTGGCGGAAACAACCGCCCACCTCCGGAATCAGTCCCCGCCCATTCCCCTTAGGCGCGAAATTCATTTGAGCGAAAGACATTGGAATGAGAGGAGCTCTTTAAAGCTCCTGAGAATCTTAAAAAAGCTTACAGAAAACGAGAAAAACTTACAGCGGGTGCCTGTTGGACATTCACCGTCGTTTTCGATGATTTCCCCTCGGAGCAAGGATTCGATGTCTGGAGTCTTTGGCACAATCAAGCCTTCTCCTCTGCCTGGAACGGCCGTTGACGGACCCGCCAGCTTTAAGGGAGACCAGCGAGCCGGAGATGTAAGTAAATATATGTATATATGTATTGTATACCGCATGTTTTTTTTCTTGTAAAATGAGAATCATTTGACTCACCAGACTGCGATTGTGTTAAAACGATCGCGTTAGGATCTTACGGCAAATCCTCTATAAAACAAAATAATGAATACACACAATATTAAATAATTCGAAGGTTTAAACACACCTCGATAATCATCTTCCAACTTTGTAAGACTGTTTAAGCAAAGTTCATCGTCTTTCACTTCGTCGTCATCGGCTGGTAAAAAAAAAGTATTACAACGTCGTACAAGTGCAATGCTTTTAACGTTTAAATGCTTAAATGGAGTTAAACCAATGTCTAATAACATGGTAAAGCAGAGGTAATGGTGTGTGTGTGTGTGTGTGTGTGTGTGTGTGTGTGTGCGTGTGTGTGTGTATGTGTGTGTGTGTGTGTGTGTGCGTGCGTGTGTGTGTGTGTGCGTGCGTGTCCTGTTGATTCAAACGGTCATAAACATTTAAACTGTCAGATGGGAAGTCAGTAAAAACTGAACCCTCCTTTTGTCCCCCAAACTGACCTGTTGATTCAAACGACCGTAAAGACCAGTTGCTACGTGACACTGTGTTCTGCGATAGTTTTTTCCATCTGTTTAAATATGTTTTCGTGAGGTACGGAAGTTGTTTCAGTGCGTACGAATGTGTGTGTGTGTGTGTGTGTGTGTGTGTGTGTGTGTGTGTGTGTGTGTGTGTGTGTGTGTGTGTGTGTGTGTGTGTGTGTGTGTGTGTGTGTGTGTGTGTGTGTGTGTGTGTGTGTGTGTGAAGTGTGTGTGTGTGTGCGTGTGTGTGCGTGTGTGCGTGTCCACCAAAAACTTCCCAATCCACGGTAGATAACGATGAAAATATCGAGAAAGGGCTTCCGTCTCTTCTTTCTTTTAGCTGAAAACTGAATACGATTTAGAAACACTCGACTTTTTTGCGGAGCGTCAATGTAAGTTTTATTATTTTTATCAATCGAAACAGGCGTTTCACAAATCATGACCGAATCGAACAAAGTCTTTACGCTAACGTATAAAGCTCCAAATAATGACTAAGACAATGTCTAATAACATGGTAATAACAGTGCGTACGAATGTGTGTGTGTGTGTGTGTGTGTGTGTGTGTGTGTGTGTGTGTGTGTGTGTGTGTGTGTGTGTGTGTGTGTGTGTGTGAAGTGCGTGCGTGTCCACATCTCCACACGTAACATTCCCAGCCATCAATACATCGAAATCTGGAAGTTGTTTCAAACGATCGTAAACATTTAAACTATCAAATATATGGTCACATGCTGCTCAGATGACATTGCTTTCTTAAAAAAAACTGAACCCTCCTCTGTTCCCTGTCAGGTCTTAACTCCACCCTCTTCCTGGTTTAACCACTCCCACCGCAGGTCTTAACTCTGCCCTCTTTCTGTTTAAAACTCCACCCTCTTCCTGGTTTAACCACTCCCACCGCAGGTCTTAACTCCACCCTCTTCCGGGTAAGCCACACCCACTTGACCTTGACATTTGAACCTGACCTTTGACTTTGACCTTTAACCTTGACCCCCTCATAAATCATTAACCTTTGAACTTGACCCCTCATAAATCATTGACCTTTGACCTTGAGGGTCATAAATCATTGTTTTATGGGGGGTCATAAATCACTTTTGACTAAAGGTAGGGACTTAACTTCTCTATTATGGATTGGGCTTTCACAATATCATATTAGACCCGCTCAACATCCATTGCTTTCGGTCCCCGAGGGGGGGGTTTGCCCACATATGCGGTCCTCTCCAAGGTTTCTCATAGTCATCATTGTCACTGTCACCGACGTCCCACTGGGTGGGAGTTTTTCCTTGCCCTTATGTGGGCTCTGTACCGAGGATGTCGTTGGGGTTTGTGCAGACCTTTGAGACACTAGTGATTTAGGGCTGGATAAATAAACATTGATTGATTGAAGGAGGAATATAAAACTGATGTTTTTTAATTTTTTACCTGACCTCCTCCAGGAACTGCAGTCCCGTATAAGGACACTCGCTTGTAATAAAGCAACGTTTTGTTCAGTACAACATCTCCGACGTCTCTTATAAAAGTTAAAAAGTTAAAGTGCCAATGATTGGCACACACACACTAGGTGCGGTGAAATTATGCACTGCATTTGACCCATCTCCACAGGGGAGCAGTGGGCAGCAACGGTGGCCACGCCCGAGAATAATTTGGTGATTTAACCCCCAATTTCAACCCTTGATGGGTGGAAATTGGACCCATTACCAGGGGAGGTAATGGGTCCCATTTCTATAGTCTTTGGTATGACTCACGACCTACCGATCTCAGGGCGGACACTCTAACCACAAGGCCACTTTGATCCAGCTGCACAGCCATGTTGCCATTCTGCCTGGAAGAGGTTGTCAAGACCAGAAATACACATCAATACTGAACAGCCTGCTCTGGTTTTGGTCTCATTTAGCTGCCATTTTTACTGTAGTATTGATATTTGTAAGTTTTCATGCTTCAAAATGCTTAATTTAAGATAAAATTTGTAATACTATCGCAAATATATATGGGCAGTGGATAATACATGTATAAATATACATACTACATGCTGTTATTTATTCGGATAATGTTCAGTTAAGTTTTGTTTTAGTTTATTTTAAACATGCATACGATAGAATGAAATGCATCACACAAACCCAGTTGTTTCATTACAGTACGGCCAAAAAGGATTAGGAAGAAGCAGAGCTTAATCCTACCCCTTTTCATACCATAGCCATGTTATCCAATGTCCTTGTCTTCTGTAACAGAACAGCGAACAAATACCATAGTAAGCATACAAAAATAAATACATAAATAATCTTTGTCTCAATAATAATAAAACAAGGGTTCAATATGTTCATCATAATTCTTGTTCTGTGTTCTTTGTGAACACTTGTAGTTTAAAAAGTCCCTTAAACTGAATCATATCGATGCTTTGTTTCATTTCCATAATGTAATTCCACATACTGATATGCTAAAGGTTTTAAGTGTTGTACTATCATACAAATGTTTTAAATTAGATTTTCCTCTAAGTCTCTTTTGTTGAGAAGAATTGTTGTACATTCTTGGGTAGCAGGTTATAGTTTGCTTTGTACATACTTTTAGCTGTTTGCAAATGCACCAAATCGTTGAATTTCAAAAATTGTGATTTAATAAATAAATATGTACTATATATCCAACATGTTTCGGGCGTCAGGATGCCACCCGAACGCCTCCCTATGGAGGTGTTTCGGGCACGTCCGACCGGTAGGAGGCCACGGAGAAGACCCAAGACACGTTGGAAAGACTATGTCTTCCGGCTGGCCTGGGAACGCCTCGGGATACGTCAAGGTGATTTAGTGGCCATTTAAAAAGTACCACTGATAGTCACACACACACTAGTGGAGTGGATGTACCAGCAAATTGAGGGTTCCAGGTTCGATACCTGCTTCCACCATCATAATCACTACCGCTGCGTCCTAATCACTACCGCTGTGTCACTTTACCCACCTGCTCTCAGTGCCACACACCCCCAATTCCAACCCTTGATCCTGAGTGCCAAGCAGGGAGGTAATGGGTCCCATTTTTATAGTCTTTGGTCTAACTCGGCCGGGGTTTGAACTCACGACTTACCAATCTCAGGGCGGACACTCTAACCCAGGGGTGTCCAAAGTGCGGCCCGCAGGTAATTTTTTAACGGCTCCTCGGCACATTTTAAAAATACGATTGAAAAAATACGATTGAAAACATTTTCAAACGTAAAAATTAGGGCCAAATGGGTGAAATGTAACAAGAAAATGTTGCAATGTTTACACTAATAACACAAAGCTGCCATGCAGGTTGTTTCTTTCTTTGAAAAATAATAATGAATCAAAATCAATGTCATTATGAATTATTGACCTATTCAAGGCTCCAATTACGTCACGTAAAATTTTCCACTTAAAGATATTTTTGGGGGAAGATGTTGTATATTTTGTGTTTGCCATATAAAATAAATGAGCTGTGTTTTTAAAGAAGGGCCTAAAATGAACAAACAAAAAAACGTAAAAAACAATAAAACTTATAATTGACGGATGGATCTGAATTTGATCTCGAGATTATTGTGTTAAAAGTAAAGAGTAAAAAAATGTATAATTTATTTTTTAACACTTTAATGGGTAGGACCCTTTTGGATCCCCGATAATTTTAGTGTGATTTGTTTTTAAGTGTCATTGCTCAAAAAATAATAATGAAAGAAAATCAATGGTGTTTTGAGTTATTGACCTTTATAATGCTCCAATTATTATATAACCTCAAATTTTCCACTTAAAACAAATATTGGGTGATAGTATTGCATATTTTTTGTTTTTTTCCATCAAAAAACAGGGTTTTCTTTGACAAAAAGAGCATACAACTTAAATCTTTACAATTATTATATTGAGAGATTTACCTACTGTTGATTTGGAGATTTAATACATGAATAATAATAAAACAAAATAATACTGATTAATGAAACATTTTTAATATTTTTTTGACCAAAACCCTTTGGGGTCCCCGGGATTAAGCTTGAGTGGAAACCTAAATGTAAATTGGTTATACGTATATTATATTGGTTTTTAAAATAAAAAAATGTCAAAATGGCCCCCGCTCGCTTTGATTTTTCAGTGTGCGGCCCTAAGTGGAAAAAGTTTGGACACCCCTGCTCTATCCGCAAGGCCTTTATAAATAAATGATAAATGGGTTGTACTTGTATAGCGCTTTTCCACCTTCAAGGTATTCAAAGCGCTTTGACACTACTTCCACATTTACCCATTCACACACACATTCACACACTGATGGAGGGAGCTGCCATGCAAGGCGCCAACCAGCACCCATCAGGAGCAAGGGTGAAGTGTCTTGCTCAGGACACAACGGACGTGACGAGGTTGGTACTAGGTGGGATTTGAACCAGGGCCCCTGAAGTATTGATATTTTTAGGCGTTTTATGCTTCAAAATGCTTAATTTACGGTAAAATTCCTATTACTATGACAAATACATGTGGATGATACATGTATTAATATACATACAACATGCTGTTATTTCTTCGGATAATGTGCCTAATAAAGTGTCCCTTTAAACCAGGGGTCACTAACGCGGTGCCCACTGGCACCAGGTAGCCCGTAAGGACCACATAAGTAGCCCGCTGGCCTGTTCTAAAAATGGCTCAAATAGCAGCACTTACCAGTGAGCTGCCTCTATTTTTTAATTTTTATTTATTTACTAGCAAGCTGGTCTCCCTTTGCTTGACATTTTTCATTCTAAGAGAGACAAAACTCCAATAGAATTTGAAAATCCCAGAAAATATTTTAGAGACATGGTCTTCACTTGTTTAAATACATTCTTTTTTTTTTTTACTTTGCTTCTTATTACTTTCAGAAAGACAATTTTAGAGAAAAAATACAACCTTAAAAACGATTTTAGTATTTTCAAACATATATACCTTTTTACCTTTTAAATTCCTTCCTCTTCTTTCCTGACAATTTAAATCAATGTTCAAGTATTTTTTTTTTTTATTGTAAAGAATAATAAATACATTTTAATTTAATTCTTCATTTTAGCTTCTGTTTTTTCGACGAAGAATATTTGTGAAATATTTATACTTATGATTAAAATTAAAAAAAAATATTCTGGCAAATCTAGAAATTATTTAAAATCAAATTTAAATTTTATTTCAAAGTCTTTTGAATTCATATTAAAATTTTTGCTCTGGAAAATTTAGAAGAAATAATGATTTATCTTTGTTAGAAACAAAGCTTGGTCCAATTTGTTATATTTTCTAATAAAGTGCAGATTGGATTTTAACCTATTTAAAACATGTCATCAAAATTCTAAAATTTATATAATCAGGAAAAACTACTAACGATGTTCCATAAATTATCTTTTACATTTTTTCAAAAAGATTCGAATTAGTTAGTTTTTCTCTTCCTTTCTTTTGGTGAATTTTGAATTTTAAAGAGTTGAAATTGAAGATAAACTATGTTTCAAAATGTAATTTAAATTTTTTTCCTGTTTTCTCCTCTTTTAAACCGTTCAATTAAGTGGTTTTTTTTTCATCATTTATTCTCTACAAAAAACTTTCCGTAAAAGGAAAAAAAATGTACGACGGAATGACGGACAGAAATACCCATTCAAATATATATATATATATATATATATATATATATATATATATATATATACATATATATATACATATATATATACATATATATATACATATATATACTGTATACACACACATATATATATCCATCCATCCATCCATTTTCTACCGCTTATTCCCTTTTGGGGTCGCGGGGGGCGCTGGCGCCTATCTCAGCTACAATCGGGCGGAAGGCGGGGTACACCCTGGACAAGTCGCTACCTCATCGCAGGGCCAACACAGAGATATATATATATATATATATATATATATATATATATATATATATATATATACATATATATGTATATATATATATATATATATACATATATATATATATATTAATATATATATATATATATATATATATATGTATGTATGTATATATTAAAGGTAAATTGAGCAAATTGGCTATTTCTGGCAATTTATTTAAGTGTGTATCAAACTGGTAGCCCTTTGCATTAATCAGTACCCAATAAGTAGCTCTTGGTTTCAAAAAGGTTGGTGACCCATGCTGTAAACAGTTCTGGAACTTCCAAAGTAACCGCTTGCTCTGCTTCTATCGTTATTTGCAATTAAAAAAATTAGTGATTGGCATCCATCCCGTCCAATCAGCGAGGTTTTAACTGACCTACTATGCTGCGTCACAGTCACACTGACCAATCAGAGCAGCCGTCAGTCCCCAATGCGGCAGGAGCACAACTTCCTATGGAGTTCTCTCTCTCTCTCTCTCTCCCCCTCCGTCTGTTAGCGACGTGTTTGTTTGTGTGTGTGTTAAGTTATTTCATTATAAACGGAATGTTATCATGAAGTCGGCTTTTTTCGCTGCTGTCGGCGGTTTGAAGTGACTCGCCGGAGGGTAAAAGTGCTCCATAGTTGGCTTAGAAGAACCAATAATGCCTCTCAGGGTCGGCGGGAGAAACGTGAGCTTCTTTCTTCCGCTCGTCTTGTTTTTTGTGGTTGGAGCCGCTGCCATTCCGGAGGAGCAAAATCCTGTCCAAGAACCGGCCCCGATAGTGGTATGTATAACTATCTTATTATCACACATTTATCGTGTAATTATCGGTGCGAATCGTTTTTGTTTTTTTATCGACGCGTCTTCTTGTAGCATTTAAGCTAGCTGCTACATGCTAACTGAGACGTGTCATCACACGACTTGTTAGCCAAGCGCGTTAAGGCCCTTGGCTAACCTAAGCCGGCTAAGGTTATCCAGGGTGAATCCCACCTAACTTTATCCTTGTCCATACACACAAACACACAATAATCGTTTAAGACCCCTTCCGTCAACCGGCGCAACGCGACCTAATACGCATGCGCGGAAAATCCCCACGTCACAGTCACCTCCAGTGTTGTTTTACGAACAAGTTCTTAAAGGCCTACTGAAATGAGATTTTCTTATTTAAACGGGGATAGCAGGTCCATTCTATGTCATATTTGATAATTTCACGATATTGCCATATTTGGGCTGAAATGATTTAGTAGAGAACATCGACGATAAAGTTAGCAACTTTTGGTCGCCAATAAAAAAAGCCGTGCCTGTACCGGAAGTAGCAGACGATGTGCGCGTGACGTCATGGGTTGTGGAGCTCCTCACATTGTTTACAATCATGGCCACCAGCAGCGAGAGCGATTCAGACCGAGAAAGCGACGATTCCCCCATTAATTTGAGCGAGGATGAAAGATTAGTGGATGAGGATAGTGAGAGTGAAGGACTAGAAAAAAAAGATAGGGCAGTAGGAGCGATTCAGACGTTATTAGACACATTTACTAGGATAATTCTGGAAAATCCCCTATCTGCTTATTGTGTTACTAGTGTTGTAGTGAGATTATACTGTCGTACCTGAAAGTCGGAGGGGTGTGGCCACGGGTTTGGTGACCGCCAGTGTCTCTGAGGGAAGCCACGCAGCTGCCTGTTTGACAGGTGCACGAGGAAGGACGCAAGCTCCGCTCATGTCTCCGGTAAGAGCCGACTTATTACCACAATTTTCTCACCGAAACCTGCCGATTGACATGTGGTCGGTAACCATGTTCGCTTGACCGCTCTGTTCCATAGTAAAGCTTCACCTTCGGGAATGTAAACAAGGAAACACCGGCTGTGTTTATGTTGCTAAAGGCAGCTGCAATACACCGCTTCCCACCTACATCTTTCTTCTTTGACATTTACATTATTAATTAAAGGAATTGCAAAAGATTCAGCAACACAGATATCCATAATACTGTGTAATTATGCGATTAAATCGGACGACTTTTAGCCGTGAGTGGTGCCGGGATAAAATGTCCCCTCCAACCAATAACGTCACAAGCACGCGTCAACATAAGCGTCATCATTCAGCGATGTTTTCAACAGGACACTTCTCGGGAAATTTAAAATTGCAATTTAGTAAACTAAACCGGCTGTATAGGCATGTATTGCAATGTTAAGATTTCATCATTGATATATAAACCATCAGACTGCGTGGTCGGTAGTAGTGGGTTTCAGTAGGCCTTTAAGACCCCCTCCGTCAACCGGCGCAATGCGACCTACTATGCATACGCGGAAAATGCGCACGTCATAGTCACCTCCAGTGTTGTTTTACGTCCAAGTTCTTAAATTAAAATGTAACTTATCTGAACAATATCCAGTGTTGTGGTATTTCAATTAACTGGAATCCAGTGTGCTGTGGGCCCCTATTGTAGTGAAACACACCTGATCCATCATAAATTAATCAAATCTTAAAGGCCTACTGAAACCCACTACTACCAACCATGCAGTCTGTTTATATATCAATGATGAAATTTTAACATTGCAACACATGCCATTACGGCCAGTTTAGTTTACTAAATTGCAAATTTAAATTTCGCGCGGAAGTATCATGCTAAAACGTTGCGGTATGATGACGCGTGCGCGTGACGTCACGCATTGTAAAGGACATTTTTTTCCAGCGCCGTTCTCAGCTATGAGTCGTCTCTTTTCATCGCATAATTCCACAGTATTATGGACATTTGTGTTGCGGAATCCTTTGCAATTTGTTCAATTAATAATGGAGACATCAAAGAAGAACGATGTAGGTGGGAAGCGGTATATTGCAACTGCCTTTAGCAACAAAAACACAGCCTGTGTGAAGGTGAAGCTTTACTATGGAACAGAGCGGTCCAGCGAACATGGTTCCCGACCACATGTCAACAGGCAGGTTTCGGTGAGAAAATTGTGGTAATAAGTCGGCTCTTACCGTAGACATGGGCGGAGCTTGCGTCGTTCCTCGTGTAAAAAGAGGCAGCTGCGACTCTCTTGCCTCCTCCGTGGCTTCCCTCAGAGACACTGGCAGACACAAAAGTACTCACCGCGTCAAAGAAAATTCGACAACAATCAATCTAGGGATGTGGATATCTGGTCAGGACACTCCTCACTCTTTAGCCTTTACCTTCATTGTCCATTCGTCTTTGGGGACTTTATATACTCTGGACCTAGACGTTGAGTCCGCGACATACCTGGCGGACAATAACTGATACAGTCTGCTTTACCAGTCCAAAAGCATTCGTTGTTTTCCGTAGTTAGTCTTCCATCGTCGACTCTGTAATGCAAAGCACTCGCTACCTTTTTTATCACATCCACGGGAGTCCGCCATCTCGTTGACTCTCCTTTGACAAATGGACAAAGTTTTTCGGTAAGTACAATCTTATCTGAGCTTGACATTCAAATGTTCTCTTGCCGTCTGACCGGGACCCGGGGTGGACCGCTTGTCTGTGCATCGGTTGGGGACGTCTCTGAGTTGCTGACCTGTCTCCGCTCGGGATGGTCCCCCTACTGGCCTCATTATGGACTGGACTCTCACTATAATGTTAGATCCACTATGAACTGGACTCTCACAATATTATGCTAGGTCCTTCCATCCATCTTCTTCCGCTTATCCGAGGTCGGGTCGCGGGGGCAACAGCCTAAGCAGGGAAACCCAGACTTCCCTCTCCCTAGCCACTTCGTTTAGCTCTTCCCGGGGGATCCCGAGGCGTTCCCAGGCCAGCCGGGAGATATATATATATATATATATATATATATATATATATATATATATATATATATATATATATATATATATATATATATATATATATATATATATATATATATATATATATATATATATATATATATACACGCACGCACGCACACACACACACACACACACAGTACAGGCCAAGCACACCTGTGAAGTGAAAACCATTTCAGGTGACTACCTCTTTAAGTTCATCGTGAGAATGCCAAGAGTGTGCAAAGCAGTAATCAGAGCAAAGAGTGGCTATTTTGAAGAAACTAAAATATAAAACATGTTTTGAGTTCTTTCACCTTTTTTTTGTTAAGTACATAACGCCACATGTGTTCATACAATGTAAATAGTCTTGAAAATAAAGAACAGTAAGAATCAAAATATAACAGTAAAAATAGGATTATAACAAGAGAAACTAGGAAGTAGTGACCATGTTATGAAAATGTATTGCACTGTTTTTTTGTTTCAATTAATTTAAGTATTGTTATTGTTTTGCCTCCCCTGTCATCCTAGTACCCTCCTGCCCCCCAGAGAGGAGTTGTACAGTCTGACGGCTTGTGGGACAAAGAAGTTTTTTAGTCTTAGTCCTGCACTTGGGATGAAGCAGTCTAACACTGAACAGGCTCCTCTGGCTACTGACAATGGTATACAAAGGGTGACTGGCATCATCCATGATGCTCAGTAGTTTTTCCACAGTCCTCTTCCCTGCCACCGTCACCAGTGAGTCCAGTTTTATTCCGATCGTATCGCCGGCCCGCCTGATCAGTTTCTCCAGTTTGGAGCTGTCCTTCTTAGATGTACTGCCCCCCGAGCACAGTACGATGTAGAACAGAAAACTTGCAACCACAGACTGGTAGTACGTCCACAAGACTTTTTAGCAAATGTTGAAGGAATTTCCACTCTGAACTCAGTTTGTAAACGATCAATGAGTCCATACAAAGCTAAGAGCCGGAGATTGAAGAAATACATGGCGCACTTACCCGTGTAAAAATGTATCCGAGTAGGGGAACCTTAAACGCTGGTTTAGTGTGGCTGAAACAGGGCTTTGGCTAAATTATTCGTTTAGGGGTTATCCAGCTTAGTGTAGACATAGCCTAAATTACATTTTCATTCATCCATGTTCGTAACAAAACAAACTTTCCTTTTTTTCATTATAGAGATGAGTTGACATGGAGGAAAATATTTCTAACTGATACGCTGGAAGCTACTGTCACTTTTGTTGACATCCGTCTTATTCAAATATTTAACAGGATATCCTTGCCATTTTGAAGAAACTAGTGCTAAAAGCAAAACAGTCAAATATCATCATTGTGTCATGCTTGCGCTGCTGTTTATTGCCAAAACGCCATTCAAAATATCAATGACAAAGTTTTTCCTGGTTGGAGGTTTAGCAAACTGAGTTTATACCTTAAATTTTGGATTTATTTGGGGGAAACTAAGGCCATGTCCACACGTACACAGAGAGTTTCAAAAAAACGTATTTGGGGTTAAAACAATCTCCATCCACACAATCGTACTTTGAAAACGGTCTGTCTACACACAAACTCATACAACTGCTGTCATGCACACTTAGCCCAATCAAAAGTCTGAAAAAAGCAGCAATATCTGACTTGGGGGCATTACACCTGCTGTTATGTTTATTTTGATCGACTTTAGATATACAATGACATGTACATTATTTTTAAAACCAGCCTGCACATACACAAAACCCTGGGAATAATATTAAAGAGCGAATGCACACCTATGCTGCTGAAACCCAACAAGTATTAATTAACAATAATTAATCATTACGTGCTCAGCAACATGGTGATGTGCAGTGAAGTGTACATTTGTAAAATCAGCATGCACTAACGAGCTAAGGAAACCATTTTGTATGCTTAAGGTAATCATAAAGCATTTAATCATCGATATAATGATAAAGTATATGTGTAATGAAGTGTATATTGTCTTTAACATCAATACACACTACAAGGAGGATGCTACATTCTTTTTTTAGTTGCTTGGTTGCTTTTTACGCATCCATCTACAAAAATTGAAACAAGACATGTAGGTTAACTTCATAATTTGTCGTTAGATAAGGATTAAAAACATAAGATAATGTTGCACCTTTCTTATGACACCGGGCAAAAAGTCTTGCTTGTCAAAGTTGTCCCATCAGGTGGAAGTTCGACACCGTTCAGCCGGCGGGAGTGTCGCAAAGCCCATTTTGATGCGTCTTTTTATTATTAATGTTGAGCTTACTTAAAAAGTTGTTTTCATATAAGAAATATTTTGATATATATTATATGTGAAATAAACATCCATCCATTTTCTACCCATTATGGGGTCATGGGGGTGCTGGAGCCTATCCCAGCTGCATGTGGGCAGATGGCAGGGTACACTCTGGACAAGTCGCCACCTCATCACAGGGCCAACACAGAGACAGTAAACTCACATTCTCATTAAAAATATTAAATGACACCAAAACGCATTAATTGAATTTGTTTTGCAAAACGGGTAATGAGTGTCGATAAATCACATCGCGCATGCTAAATAAATTGTACTTGTCTCTTAATGAATGTTTTGATTATCCGCATATATTTTGCATAGTAATGAAGACAGAGACGCAAAATGGATTGCACGCCTCATTCTGCTCACTTAACAGACGCAGTCCACTTTGTACACGTTTAGTAGATCAGTTTTGCGTGCGCTATCAGGTCTGCACGTGTTTTAGTACACCAAAACCTTTGGTAAATCAGGCCCTGAGAGTTGAGTTCCAGAGCAGCTGATGTGATTTAGTTCAATCAATTCTGAGTATGTTTACTCTTGAGTTAAGACCACAACAAAAAGTAGTGATCAATGGAGCCCTGAGTACAATTCATCACAGCTATGGATGGGAAATCGATAAGATTTTTCCCCTTTCAAATCTACTGAACAATTCGTTTTTTTGTCGGTTCTTTAATCTATTCTTAGTTTCCCCGGCGATCGAGTTGCTCAACAGGCCTCCATCCGCAACAGTCGAAACATAGGCTTATCAAATAAGCGCGCAGAGTTTCATGTTGCATGAACCAATCAACATGACAGAGACAAGTGGATATTAACGTGGCAGAAAAAATATATATCTGCCAAAAATACAAACTTTGTTTAAATTCCTTGAAAAATAGGATACTTTTTAGGCAGCAGCTCACACATTCTCATACCAAAATTCTCTGCAACTTCTTTAGAAGTACGGTTGAGTGTCCTTACCAATTCAATCATGGTCTGGTATGGAAACTGCACTGCTAAGGACAGGAAGGCACTCCAGCGAGTGATTAAAATTGCTCAGTACATATCAGGAGCAGCCTTCCCCTCACTACAGGACATGTACTCTACCAGGGCCGCCAGGAGAGCACACAACATCATAAATGACAGTACACCCCCCCAGTACAGTCTTTTGAGCCTCTTACCATCAGGCAGACGATACAGGACCCTGAAATCCAGGACTATGAGACTGACTGACAGTTTCTACCCACAGGCTATCAGGCTTGTGAATGCTAGCTACGCCCACCCCTGTCTTACTTTTGTCTTTTGTACAAAATACAGCCACCATGACCACTCCCAAACTGTGAACCATCACTGTAGACACTTTTCACCTCTGTTCACTAAAGACATTTTTAACTGCTGTTGTGACCCAAGGTCACCTCCATATTTATACTGTTGACTGTCAATCAGAATGTGCAATAATGTTATGTTACTTACTTTGCCTTGTATATAACATTTGTATTTTTACTTTTTTTTTTTAGCTAAGTACCGTGTGACTTGTTGAAGGGTGGACTAGCAAAGTAAGATTTTCATTGTACGGGCAAACTGTCTAACTGTGCATATGACAATAAAACAATCTTGAATCTCTTGAATCTTGAATACTTTCTGTAACATGCATGAAAAAATGTCAGACAGCTTGAAAAATGTCTCAAGGAGCCCAGAATTTTTAAAATGAAATGTTTGCAATATTTCAGGGTTGCTCTTGAGGAGACTTAAAAATGTATCCAATTTAGAAACTGCTTTAAAAATGAGTAGATGGCGAGTTTTTGTGATGTTGAGAAATCCCATGATGGTTTTCGGTGCTAATTGAACCACAACATTAGCACAGCATAAAACAGTATGTCACTACTGGTCCAAAGTTTCCTTAAAAAAAAAACTTAAATATACAGCTGTTTACTGATGTATACTATTTATGTTTACCTTACTTTTACTGCAAATGAAAATCAGCTCCAAATATAATATTAAAAAATCACATCGGTCAATCTGTAGTTTTTAAGGACCTATTGCAAAAAAACATGAGTTGAAATAAAAAATCAATCACGTAAAACAGGAACGTCGATGCTCTGTATTTTTGGTCCCCAGTTAAATAAAACGAGCGGCCATAACTGTCCACACCGTGGAATGGTGGCCCAGAGAACACGGAACAAAAAACACTTCCTTGTGTTCTTCCAGAAGGCCTCCAGTTCCCAACATTTGGTCCCGGTGGTGAAAGACGATGACTCCGGCAAAGCAAACCTGGGTTTCATCCACGCCTTCGTGGCCTCCATCTCCGTCATCATCGTGTCAGAGTTGGGAGATAAGACTTTCTTCATCGCCGCCATCATGGCAATGCGCTACAACCGGCTCACCGTGCTGGCAGGCGCCATGCTGGCCCTGGGACTCATGACCTGCCTGTCTGGTGAGTCAAATATAAACTAAAATAGTCTGTTCCAGGGTGAAACTGGCTTTTGAAATGGAAAAAAATACTAATTCCATCCTTCTGGTTTTTGTCCACTCCAGTGTTGTTTGGCTACGCCACCACCATCATCCCTAGGATCTACACCTACTACGTGTCCACCGCCCTGTTCGCCATCTTCGGCGTACGCATGCTGAGGGAGGGGCTCCGCATGAGTCCTGACGAGGGCCAAGAGGAGCTGGAGGAAGTGCAGGCGGAGATCAAGAAGAAGGACGAAGAGGTAGGAGACAAAGCAAAGGTCCTCTTAACGGCCTTTTTAAATGTCCTAATCTTGTCCTCCCAGCTTCAGCGCACCAAGCTCATCAATGGGAATCCAGACGTGGAGGCGGGGGCCGCTGCCACCTCGCCGCCACCGTCCAGGTGGCACAGCGTCATCTCGCCCATCTTCATCCAGGCGCTCACCCTCACCTTCCTGGCGGAGTGGGGGGACCGCTCACAGCTGACCACCATCATCCTGGCCGCCCGAGAGGTGCGTCACATGACCCCATGTTTCATTCTTTGATTCTGTTTGCTTTCAAAGCTTTTAAAATTCCCAACCAGGATCCGTTTGGCGTGGCTGTCGGAGGCACGCTGGGTCACTGCATGTGCACCGGCCTGGCTGTGGTGGGAGGGAGGATGATCGCACAGAAGATATCTGTCAGGACAGGTGAGGCCACCGCATTGCAACACACCATGTCTCCTATACATGTAGAAGCCCAGGCAATATTCAGAAACATTACAGCAGGGGTCACCAACGAGGTGCCCGCGGGCACCAGGTAGCCCGTAAGGACCAGATGAGTCGCCCGCTGGCCTGTTCTAAAAATAGCTCAAATAGCAGCACTTACCAGTGAGCTGCCTCTGTTTTTAAAATTGTATTTATTTACCAGCAAGCTGGTCTCTCTTTGCTCGACATTTTTAATTTTAAGAGAGACAAAACTCAATTAGAATTTGAAAATCCAAGAAAATATTTTAAAGACTTGGTCTTCACTTTTTAAAATAAATGTATTTATTTTTTTACTTTGCTTCTTATAACTTTCAGAAAGACGATTTTAGAGAAAAACTACAACATTAAAAATTATTTTTAAACTCATATACCTTTTTTACCTTTTAAATTCCTTCCTCTTCTTTCCTGTCAATTTAAATCAATGTTCAAGTAAAGTAATTTTTTTTATTGTAAAGAATAATAAATACATTTTAATTTAATTCTTCATTTTAACTTCTGTTTTTTTGACAAAGAATATTTGTGAAATATTTTTTCAAACTAATTATGATTAAAATTCCCCCCAAAATATTCCGGCAAATCTAGAAAATCTTTAGAATCAAATTTAAATCTTATTTCAAAGTCTTTTGAATTTCTTAAAAAATATTTGTTTTTTAGAAAATCTAGAAGAAATAATGATTTGTCTTTGTTAGAAATATAGCTTGGTCCCATTTGTTATATATTGTAACAAAGTGCAGATTGGATTTCAACCTATTTAAAACATGTCATCAAAATTCTAAAATTAATCTTAATCAGGAAAAATTACTAATGACGTTCCATAAATTCTTTTTTTGATTTTTTCAAAAAGATTCGAATTAGCTAGTTTTTCTCTTATTTTTTCGGTAAAATTTTGAATTTTTAAGAGTCGCAATTGAAGATAAACTATGTTTCAAAATTTAATTTAATTTTAATTTTTTTTTCTTTTTTTCCTCTTTTAAAACATTCAATTAAGTGTTTTTTCATCATTTATTCTCTACAAAAAATCTTCAGTAAAAGGAAAAAAAATGTACGACGAATGACGGACAGAAATACCCATTTTTTTAATATATATATGTATAGATTTATTTATTAAAGATAAATTGAGCAAATTGGCTATTTCTGGCAATTTATTTAAGTGTGTATCAAACTGGTAGCCCTACGCATTAATCAGTACCCAAGAAGTAGCTCTTGGTTTCAAAAAGGTTGGTGACCCCTGCATTACAGCATTTAAAAACACTTTGTTTTAACCAGAATTGTTTTTAAAACCTACGTTAAACCTGAAATGTTATTGGACTTTATTGGGAAAATAGACCACATTAAAAGAGAATTTTAGGAGTGTTTTAAAAAAGAGGTGAACCAAAAACTAACATATTGATGCAGGTAATCAAATTAACAATTAAATGCCCGTTAAGCCAGAAAATAAGATTTATTGAATCAATTAGAGATTATAATTCATCAACCAGTAATTAAAGGCCTACTGAAAGCCACTACTACCGACCACGCAGTCTGATAGTTTATATATCAACGATGAAATCTTAATATTGAAACACATGCCAATTTTAAATTTCCCGCGAGGTATCCTGTTGAAAACGTCGCGGAATGATGACGCGTATGATGACGCGTGCGCGTGACGTCTCGGGTTGTAGCAGACATTTTTTTCCAGCCTGATCCAACCTATAAGTAGTCTGCTTTAATCGCATAATTCCACAGCATTCTGGACATCTGTGTTGCTGAATCTTTTGCAATTTGTTGAATTAATAATGGAGAACTAGAAGTAGAAAGATGTAGGTGGAAAGCGGTGGACTGCAGCTGCCTTAGCATTACAAACACAGCCGGTGTTTCCTTGTTTTAAAATTCCCAAAGGTGAAGCTTTACTATGGATCAGAACGGTCAAGCGAACATGGATCCCGACCACAGGTCAACCGGCAGGTTTCGGTGAGAAAATTGTGGTAATAAGTCGGCTCTTAACGTAGACATCAGCGGAGTTTGCGTCCTGCTGCAGCTGCGTGTCTTCCCTCAGGGACACTGGCGGTCACCACACCCATGGCCACACCCCTCCAACTTTCAGGTACCATATAATCTCACTAAAACACTAGTAACAAAATAGGCAGATAAGGGATTTTCCAGAATGATCCTAGCAAATGTGTCTAATAACATCTGAATCGCTTTCACTGCCCTCACCTTTTTTATTTCTAGTCCTTCACTCTCATTATCCTCATCCACAAATCTTTCATCCTCGCTCAAATTAATGGGGAAATTGTCGCTTTCTCGGTCCGAATCGCTCTAGCTGCTGGTGGCCATGATTGTAAACAATGTGAGGATGTGAGGAGCTTTACAACCCATGACGTCACGCGCACATCATCTGCTACTTCCGTTACAGGCAAGGCTTTTTTATTAGCGACCAAAAGTTGTGAACTTTATCGTCGATGTTCTTAACTAAATCCTTTCAGCAAAAATATGGCAATATCGCGAAATTATCAAATATGACACATAGAATGGACCTGCTATCCCCGTTTAAACAAGAAAATCTCATTTCAGTAGGCCTTTAAACAGTGAACAATTTAATTAACCTAATTTATTGAATTCTCCATCCATCCATCTTCTTCCGCTTATCTGAGGTCGGTTCGCGGGGGCAGCAGCCTAAGCAGGGAAGCCCGGACTTCCCTCTCCCCAGCCACTTCGTCTAGCTCTTCCCGGGGGATCCCGAGGCGTTCCCAAGCCAGCTGGGAGACATAGTCTTCCCAACGTATCCTGGGTCTTCCCCGTGGCCTCCTACCGGTCGGACGTGCCCTAAACACCTCTCTAGGGAGGCGTTCCGGTGGCATCCCGACCAGATGCCCGAACCACCTCATCTGGCTCCTCTCAATGTGGAGGAGCAGCGGCTTTACTTTGAGCTCCAACCAGATGACAGAGCATCTCACCCTATCTCTAAGGGAGAGCCCCGCCACCCGGCGGAGGAAACTCATTTTGGCCGCTTGTACCCGTGATCTTGTCCTTTCGGTCATAACCCAAAGCTCATGACCATAGGTGAGGATGGGAACGTAGATCGACCTGTAAATTTGAGAGCTTTGCCTTCCGGCTCAGCTCCTTCTTCACCACAACAGATCTGAAGACGCCGTACCGATCCACTCTTCCCTCACTTGTGAACAAGACTCCGAGATACTTGAACTCCTCCAGTTAAGGCAGGGATTCATGAAATAATTTCATTTAATAATAACCTACCTTAAACCAAACGTGTTTTTATTTGGAAAAAAAAAACAATTAAAAAAATGTATATTTTAAAAGCCTACATTAAACCAGAAATTTATCAGTTTTAGATAGGGGTGTGAAAAAAGAATTGCTCTTTTTTGTATTTTAACGCTTTGACACGTTGTGTTTATTGCCAGCCATCTTGGATCACATACATGCACTACAGCATTCATACTTCTATTTATTTACCAAAACACTGCTATTGTTTTGTCTTAAAATTATGCTGCAAAACATAAGCAGACAATTTTTTTTCTATCGTATTGTGAAGTACCGTGTGATTTTAATTTGTTGTAATTAATAGAAGTAAAAATAATAGCCCACAAAAAAACTACGATTTTTGGGGGTATTTAAAATTACTTTAAACTACAATAAACCAGATATTTTAATTTTAACTTAACAAAAAAAAAAGATTAATTCATTGTTGGTATTTTTAAAAGCTGACATTTAACTTTTTTTTTTTTACTTTTTTATTAGGTTGAAAAAATAAAACCACATATTAAAATAGAAATGACATTTATTCAATAATATTCAAGTTAAATCTAATTAATTAAATGTAAGTAAATATTTTAAAAAAAGAGCATGTTTTTTAAACTATATTCAATACCATTAAATTACATTACTATTTATTTTAATTTGATTTGAAAAATACCCAATTCTCCAAAGATTATTTAATTTAATTTTCATCAACATGATAATATGCTCCACCGCTTAGTTATTAACCGAACACATCCAACACACATGAAACTTGGAAACAAATTATACCAGAATGTAACCCGTCTTGTTGTCTTTTCCTGACACAGTCACAATCATCGGAGGGATCATGTTCTTGGCCTTCGCCTTCTCCGCCCTTTTCATCAAACCAGAGGGAGGACTGTGAGAGCCGGCGTCCTGAAAAGACTCTTTAGCGTGTACATAATTGTCCATAGTTTGCATTCGTCGCTGTCGAGAGATTATCAACTGCTGTGGACTGCAGTGTGGAGACTGCGGCCTCTTGGAGCTCAAAGAATCATGGGAAATGTAGTGTTGAGATACAACCAGAAAGGTACTTTGTTTGTTTTGTTACTGAGTGCTTTTTCCACATGTTAGACACAGTCCTTATTTTTCTTCATTTTAAACATGCTTGGCTTTTTCGGTGATCTATTAATTCATTCATCAAAGTCAAATTATAAATAATGTCTGTTATTTTATGCTTTTTTTTGGAAACAGAACAGTAAGTTGATATTTCTGCATTGTTTTGCTAACTTACTGTAGTGTACATAAAGCTCACCTCACTCCAGTTTTAATTTAAAAAATGATCTATTTATTCAGTGTCATTGAAGTTTGGAAAGTGGAGGTTGAAAGAGATCATAAGGAAATATTTTTCTAAAGGTTGGAGATGGTGCGCACAATTAAAAAAAAACTTCAATCCTGCAATAAAAAAAATCATTGACCTTTAAGTGGAATTGCTTAATAAAATGTTTCCTGTCTTTTACATTTCATTAATTGTAAGGTATCAAGTTCATTTATTAAAACATTAGTTTATATCACCCCAAAATATTTGTTTAAATATTGATATAAAAATGACGATCAAATCACTAAAATTCCCAAATCACTTGTTTTTCTTATTACTATTAAAACACTTCAAAATATTACTGTACTTTGTTGACGTTTACACACTGTAGAACTTTAACCATATGTGAACACCAGATGGCAGCAGTGAGTTAGACCAGAAATACCGAAGGCAACTGAATGAATTACGTATGATATCTGTGTTGGCCCTGCGATGAGGTGGCGACTTGTCCAGGGTGTAAACTGCCTTCCGCCCGATTGTAGCTGAGATAGGCACTAGCGACCCCAAAGGGAATAAGCGGTAGGAAATGGATGGATGGATGAATTACATAAAACGGTAAATAGTATTATTTCATTGTATATATATATATATATATATATCTGAATTTAAATAACATTTATCATTAAATTTCATTTAATGTATTTTCCGGGCTCAGGTTGTTTCTGTGTGGAGTTTGCGTGTTCTCCCTGTGTTCCGGGTACTCTGGCTTCCTCCCACCTCCAAAACATGCACCTGCAGATAGGTTGATTGGCAACACTAAATTGGCTCTAGTGTCTGAATGTTGTCTATCTGTGTTGGCCCTGCGATGAGGGCTACTTGTCCTGGGTGTACACCGCCTTCCGCCTGAATGCAGCTGATATAGGCTTCAGCAGGGGTCACCAACCTTTTTGAAACCAAGAGCTACTTCTTGGGTACTGATTAATGTGAAGGGCTACCAGTTTGATACACACTTAAATAAATTGTCAGAAATAGCCGATTTGCTCAATTCACCTTTAATATATATATATATATATATATCCATCCATCCATCCATCATCTTCCGCTTATCCGAGGTCGGGTCGCGGGGGCAACAGCCTAAGCAGGGAAACCCAGACTTCCCTCTCCCCAGCCACTTCGTCTAGCTCTTCCCGGGGGATCCCGAGGCGTTCCCAGGCCAGCCGGGAGACATAGTCTTCCCAACGTTTCCTGGGTCTTCCCCGTGGCCTCCTACCGGTTGGACGTGCCCTAAACACCTCCCTAGGGAGGCGTTCGGGTGGCACCCTGACCAGATGCCCGAACCACCTCATCTGGCTCCTCTCGATGTGAAGGAGCAGCGGCTTTACTTTGAGCTCCTCCCGGATGGCAGAGCTTCTCACTCTATCTCTAAGGGAGAGCCCCGCCACACGGCGGAGGAAACTCATTTCGGCCGCTTGTACCCGTGATCTTATCCTTTCGGTCATGACCCAAAGCTCATGACCATAGGTGAGGATGGGAACGTAGATCGACCGGTAAATTGAGAGCTTTGCCTTCCGGCTCAGCTCCTTCTTCACCACAACGGATCGGTACAACGTCCGCATTACTGAAGACGCCGCACCGATCCGCCTGTCGATCTTACGATCCACTCTTCCCTCACTCGTGAACAAGACTCCTAGGTACTTGAACTCCTCCACTTGGGGCAGGGTCTCCTCCCCAACCCGGAGATGGCACTCCACCCTTTTCCGGGCGAGAACCATGGACTCGGACTTGGAGGTGCTGATTCTCATTCCGGTCGCTTCACACTCGGCTGCGAACCGATCCAGCGAGAGCTGAAGATCCCGGTCAGATGAAGCCATCAGGACCACATCATCTGCAAAAAGCAGAGACCTAATCCTGCGGTTACCAAACCGGAACCCTTCAACGCCTTGACTGCGCCTAGAAATTCTGTCCATAAAAGTTATGAACAGAATCGGTGACAAAGGACAGCCTTGGCGGAGTCCAACCCTCACTGGAAATGTGTTCGACTTACTGCCGGCAATGCGGACCAAGCTCTGGCACTGATTGTACAGGGAACGGACCGCCACAATAAGACAGTCCGATACCCCATACTCTCTGAGCACTCCCCACAGGACTTCCCGAGGGACACGGTCGAATGCCTTCTCCAAGTCCACAAAGCATATGTAGACTGGTTGGGCAAACTCCCATGCACCCTCAAGAACCCTGCCGAGAGTATAGAGCTAGTCCACAGTTCCACGACCAGGACGAAAACCACACTGTTCCTCCTGAATCCGAGGTTCGACTATCCGGCGTAGCCTCCTCTCCAGTACACCCGAATAAACCTTACCGGGAAGGCTGAGGAGTGTGATCCCACGATAGTTGGAACACACCCTCCGGTCCCCCTTCTTAAAGAGAGGAACCACCACCCCGGTCTGCCAATCCAGAGGTACCGCCCCCGATGTCCACGCGATGCTGCAAAGTCTTGTCAACCAAGACAGCCCCACAGCATCCAGAGCCTTAAGGAACTCCGGGCGGATCTCGTCCACCCCTGGGGCCTTGCCACCGAGGAGCTTTTTAACTACCTCAGCGACCTCAGCCCCAGAAATAGGAGAGTCCACCACAGATTCCCCAGGCACTGCTTCCTCATAGGAAGACGTGTTGGTGGGATTGAGGAGGTCTTCGAAGTATTCCTTCCACCTATCCACAACATCCGCAGCCGAGGTCAGCAGAACACCATCCGCACCATACACGGTGTTGACAGTGCACTGCTTCCCATTCCTGAGGCGGCGGATGGTGGTCCAGAATCGCTTCGAAGCCGTCCGGAAGTCGTTTTCCATGGCTTCCCCGAACTCTTCCCATGTCCGAGTTTTTGCGACCGCTGAAGCTGCACACCGCTTGGCCTGTCGGTACCTGTCCACTGCCTCCGGAGTCCTATGAGCCAAAAGGACCCGATAGGACTCCTTCTTCAGCTTGACGGCATCCCTCACCGCTGGTGTCCACTAAGGGGTTTTAGGATTGCCGCCCCGACAGGCACCAACTACCTTGCGGCCACAGCTCCGATCTGCCGCCTCGACAATAGAGGTGCGGAACATGGTCCACTCGGACTTAATGTCCAGCACCTCCCTCGTGACATGTTCAAAGTTCTTCCGGAGGTGGGAATTGAAACTTTGTCTGACAGGAGACTTTGCCAGACGTTCCCAGCAGACCCTCACAATGCGTTTGGGCCTCCCAGGTCTGTCCGGCATCCTCCCGCACCATCGCAGCCAACTCACCACCAGGTGGTGATCGGTAGAAAGCTCCGCCCCTCTCTTCATCCGAGTGTCCAAAACATGAGGCCGCAAATCCGATGACACAACTACAAAGTCGATCATGGAACTGCGGCCTAGGGTGTCCTGGTGCCAAGTGCACATATGGACACCCTTATGTTTGAACATGGTGTTTGTTATGGACAAACTGTGACGAGCACAAAAGTCCAATAACAAAACACCACTCGGGTTCAGACCCGGGCGGCCATTCTTCCCAATCACGCCTCTCCAGGTTTCACTGTCGTTGCCAACATGAGCGTTGAAGTCTCCCAGTAGGACAAGGGAATCACCCGGGGGAGCACTTTCCAGTACTCCCTCGAGTGTTCCCAAAAAGGGTGGGTACTCTGAACTGCTGTTTGGTGCATAAGCACAAACAACAGTCAGGACCCGTCCCCCCACCCGAAGGCGGAGGGAGGCTACCCTTTCGTCCACTGGGTTGAACTCCAACGTGCAGGCTTTAAGCCGGGGGGAAACAAGAATTGCCACCCCAGCCCGTCGCCTCTCACTGCCGGCAACGCCAGAGTGGAAGAGGGTCCAGTCCCTCTCGAGAGAACTGGTTCCAGAGCCCTTGCTGTGCGTCGAGGTGAGTCCGACTATATCCAGCCGGAACTTCTCTACCTCGCGGACTAGCTCAGGCTCCTTCCCCCCCAGTGAGGTGACGTTCCACGTCCCAAGAGCTAGCTTCTGTAGCCGAGGATCGGACCGCCAAGTGCCCTGCCATCGGCTGTCGCCCAGCTCACATTGCACCCGACCTCTATGGCCCCTGCTATGGGCGGTGAGCCCATTGGAGGGGGGACCCACGTTGCCTCTTCGGGCTGTGCCCGGCCGGGCCCCATGGGAACAGGCCCGACCACCAGGCGCTCGCCATCGTGCCCCAACTCCGGGCCAGGCTCCAGAGGGGGGCCCCGGTGACCCGCGTCCGGGCGAGGGAAATCTGGGTCCATGATGTTTCTTCTTCATAAAGGTCTTCGAGCTGCTCTTTGTCTGATCCCTCACCTAGAACCTGTTTGCCTTGGGAGACCCTACCAGGGGGCTTTATGCCCCCGGACAACATAGCTCCTAGGATCATTGGGACACGCAAACTCCTCTACCACGATAAGGTTGCAGCTCAGAGAGGAGATATATATATATATATATATATATAAAATGGGTATTTATATCTGTCATTCCGTCTAACATTTTTTTTTCCTTTAATGGAAGGTTTTTTGTAGAGAATAAATGATAAAAAAAAACACTTCATTGAATGGTTTAAAAGAGGAGAAAACAGGAAAAAAAATTAAAATGTGATTTTGTAACATAGTTTATCTTCAATTTCGACTCTTTAAAATTCAAAATTCAACTGAAAAAAAAAGAAGAGAAAAACTAGGTAATTCGAATCTTTTTGAAAAAATTTAAAAAAGAACTTATGGAACATCATTTTAAATAGGTTAAAATCCAATCTGCATTTCGTTAGAATATATAACAAATTGGACCAAACTATATTTCTAACAAAGACAAATCATTATTTCTTCTAGATTTTCCAGAAATTTTTTTAAAAAATGAATTCAAAAGACTTTGAAATAAGGTTTAAATTTGATTCTAAAGATTTTCTAGATTTGCCAGAATTTTTTTTTTTATTTTAATTATAAATTTGAAGAAATATTTCACAAATATTTTTAGTTGAAAAAACAAGCTAAAGTGAAGAATTAAAATGAAATGTGTTATTCCTTACAATAACTATTTTTTCACTTGAACGTTGATTTAAATTGTCAGGAAAGAAGAGGAAGGAATTTAAAAGGTAAAAATCCTAAAATCATTTTTAAGGTTGTATTTTTTCTCTAAAATTGTCTTTCTGAAAGTTATGAGAAGCAAACTAAAAAATAAAATAAATGTATTCAAACAAGTAAAGAGCAAGTCTTTAAAATAGTTACATGGATTTTTCAATTCTATTTGAGTTTTGTCTCTCTTAGAATTGAAAATGTCGAGCAAAGCGAGACCAGCTTGCTAGTAAATAAATACAATGTAAAAAATAGAGGCAGCTCACAGGTAAGTGCTGCTATTTGAGCTATTTTTAGAACAGGCCAGCGGGCTACTCATCTGGTCCTTACGGGCGACCTGGTGGTGACCCCTGGGTTTCAGCGACCCCAAAATGGACAAGCGGTAGAAAAAGGATGGATGGATGGAAGTTTGCCACATAATAAAACATACATATAACAACTGGAGTCATATATATATATATATCCATCCATCCATCCATCATCTTCCGCTTATCCGAGGTCGGGTCGCGGGGGCAACAGCCTAAGCAGGGAAACCCAGACTTCCCTCTCCCCAGCCACTTCGTCTAGCTCTTCCCGGGGGATCCCGAGGCGTTCCCAGGCCAGCCGGGAGACATAGTCTTCCCAACGTGTCCTGGGTCTTCCCCGTGGCCTCCTACCGGTTGGACGTGCCCTAAACACCTCCCTAGGGAGGCGTTCGGGTGGCATCCTGACCAGATGCCCGAACCACCTCATCTGGCTCCTCTCGATGTGAAGGAGCAGCGGCTTTACTTTGAGTTCCTCCCGGATGGCAGAGCTTCTCACCCTATCTCTAAGGGAGAGCCCCGCCACACGGCGGAGGAAACTCATTTTGGCCGCTTGTACCCGTGATCTTATCCTTTCGGTCATGACCCAAAGCTCATGACCATAGGTGAGGATGGGAACGTAGATCGACCGGTAAATTGAGAGCTTTGCCTTCCGGCTCAGCTCCTTCTTCACCACAACGGACCGGTACAACGTCCGCATTACTGAAGACGCCGCACCGATCCGCCTGTCGATCTCCCGATCCACTCTTCCCTCACTCGTGAACAAGACTCCTAGGTACTTGAACTCCTCCACTTGGGGCATGGTCTCCTCCCCAACCCGGAGATGGCACTCCACCCTTTTCCGGGCGAGAACCATGGACTCGGACTTGGAGGTGCTGATTCTCATTCCGGTCGCTTCACACTCGGCTGCGAACCGATCCAGCGAGAGCTGAAGATCCCGGTCAGATGAAGCCATCAGGACCACATCATCTGCAAAAAGCAGAGACCTAATCCTGCGGTTACCAAACCGGAACCCCTCAACGCCTTGACTGCGCCTAGAAATTCTGTCCATAAAAGTTATGAACAGAATCGGTGACAAAGGACAGCCTTGGCGGAGTCCAACCCTCACTGGAAATGTGTTCGACTTACTGCCAGCAATGCGGACCAAGCTCTGGCACTGATCGTACAGGGAACGGACCGCCGCAATAAGACAGTCCGATACCCCATACTCTCTGAGCACTCCCCACAGGACTTCCCGAGGGACACGGTCGAATGCCTTCTCCAAGTCCACAAAGCACATGTAGACTGGTTGGGCAAACTCCCATGCACCCTCAAGAACCCTGCCGAGAGTATAGAGCTGGTCCACAGTTCCACGACCAGGACGAAAACCACACTGTTCCTCCTGAATCCGAGGTTCGACTATCCGACGTAGCCTCCTCTCCAGTACACCTGAATAAACCTTACCGGGAAGGCTGAGGAGTGTGATCCCACGATAGTTGGAACACACCCTCCGGTCCCCCTTCTTAAAGAGAGGAACCACCACCCCGGTCTGCCAATCCAGAGGTACCGCCCCCGATGTCCACGCGATGCTGCAAAGTCTTGTCAACCAAGACAGCCCCACAGCATCCAGAGCCTTAAGGAACTCCGGGCGGATCTCGTCCACCCCTGGGGCCTTGCCACCGAGGAGCTTTTTAACTACCTCAGCGACCTCAGCCCCAGAAATAGGTGAGTCCACCACAGATTCCCCAGGCACTGCTTCCTCATAGGAAGACGTGTTGGTGGGATTGAGGAGGTCTTCGAAGTATTCCTTCCACCTATCCACAACATCCGCAGTCGAGGTCAGCAGAACACCATCCGCACCATACACGGTGTTGATAGTGCACTGCTTCCCCTTCCTGAGGCGGCGGACGGTGGTCCAGAATCGCTTCGAAGCTGTCCGGAAGTCGTTTTCCATGGCTTCCCCGAACTCTTCCCATGTCCGAGTTTTTGCCTCCGCGACCGCTGAAGCTGCACACCGCTTGGCCTGTCGGTACCTGTCCACTGCCTCCGGAGTCCTATGAGCCAAAAGGACCCGATAGGACTCCTTCTTCAGCTTGACGGCATCCCTCACCGCTGGTGTCCACCAAGGGGTTTTAGGATTGCCGCCCCGACAGGCACCAACTACCTTGCGGCCACAGCTCCGATCTGCCGCCTCGACAATAGAGGTGCGGAACATGGTCCACTCGGACTCAATGTCCAGCACCTCCCTCGTGACATGTTCAAAGTTCTTCCGGAGGTGGGAATTGAAACTATATATATATATATATATATATATATATATATATATATATATATATATATATATATATATATATATATATATATATATATATATATATATATATATATATATATATATATATATATATATATATATATATATATATATATATATATATATATATATATATATATATATATATATATATATATATATCTGACCCCTGGGACTTGGTGACCTCACTACATATATAAAACAGAACAATGTAAACACTGATTTATTTTATGAATACTGCAGGAGCATAAATATGTTGAAATGCTGTCATTCACTCAACTTTCACGCTTTCAGACAATCGGTGGAAATGAAACGGGTTTTTTTTTTTCGTCTTCCAATACTAGAAAAAGAGCATTCCTCTCAATATAAAATAGTAGTTATAGCTCCAATATGTATTTACATGATGTGTACAGTAAATCTGGACCACGAAAGGACTCCAATCAGCATATTTAACAATGATGAAGCTGATTTTTTGCATAACTGCGTTAAAAGTAAACAAGCGCAAACGCACAAAAAGAGGGGGCGCGGCTTTGTATTCTTGCCGTTCTCTTCTTCCTGCCACACGAGGGCGCCATCGCAGCCTTTTTGGCGTTGAATAGTCCAAACGCGACTCTTTTAGTGCAGTGTCCGGTCTGCCCTCTGGTGGCTGTAAACTGCTACTGCAGCTGCGACACTGAATGATTGGGCAAAGTGTTGGGGGGCTGTTGTTGCAGTTTGTTTGTGTTATGTTAAGAGAGATTGTTGTGGTTGTTGTTGATCGTGCTTGAGTAGGCTCCAGCCTGCTGCAAAGGGAACGCCTCCGGCATGATGAGCTGTGCGGGCTGACCTCCATGGACCATTTGCAGAGCCTTGAGCACCAGGTGAGACTTTTTTTTTTTTTTAAGACACAAGAAAAATAATCATTCATCCCCCCAAAAAAATCGTATTGCTCTAAATTCAGTATAAAGCGATATTGTTTAATTTGTTAAGACAAACTTTTATTTTGTATTATTGATGGCAGTTTAATGGCATACATGCCTCTCTATATATGTATATTACTGCCGGGTCAAACTTGCTTCCCAAAATAATTAGCGCATGCTTAGTATTACTGCCTGCTCAAACTCGTGACGTCACAAGTGACACTTCCCCTGTCATCATTTTCAAAATGGAGGAGGCTGATTTCAATAACGGTAATTTGAAATCGCATAAAGGGAAGAAGATTAAGAGCTATTCAGTAGGATTTAAGGTCCAAGCTTACATCACACTCAAATTTCTACTGCATGCCTTTGGTAAGTGCCGGAGTGAGAAGAAGTTTTAAAATAATTAGCGCATGCTTTTGGTAAGAGCAGGGGTGAGGAGAGGTTTTGAATTAATTAGCGCCCCGGCGGCAATTCAAGGAAATACGGTAACCGCCCGTAGTTTTTTCTCGGTGTAGCTCGGTTGGTAGAGCGGGTTCGATCCCCGCTTCCGCCATCCTAGTCACTGCCGTTGTGTCTTTGGGCAAGACACTTTACCCACCTGCTCCTGGTGCCACCCACACTGGTTTAAATGTAACTTAGATATTGGGTTTCACTATGTAAAGCGCTTTGAGTCACTAGAGAAAAGCGCTATATAAATATAATTCACTTCATCAACAAAAAGTTGTGATTTATTGAATCACAGTAAGAACTATTATTTTTACATTTATAATCTATAAAAATGTTTTATTCATTATCTATAAAAAATACATATAAAATATTTGATAAAAAACTTTTTTTTTTTTTTTTTTTTTTTAAAGAGTTTTATGTTACAAAAACAAATTGACAAAAAGCGCCACAAAAAAAAATACAAATTTTTTGACCTTTTGTGATTTTTTTTCCCCCGCAAAAATATTTTCTTTCATGTTTCAGATATTAGGAAAGAAAAAGCCACAAATTAAGGTACTTTTTTGCATTAATGAATTTTTTTTTTTAAAGTGTGTGAGGTTGAAACATAGCTTTAAAAAAATTAGTCTTAAAGTAAAAGTGCTTTGGTGAGAATTATTTGAACATGCTAACTTAAAGGCCTACTGAAACCCACTACTCCCAACCACGCAGTCTGATAGTTTATATATCAATGATGAAATATTAACATTGCAACACATGCCAATACGGCCTTTTTAGTTTACTAAATTGCAATTTTAAATTTCGGTGCAAAGTATCCTGTTGAAAACGTCGCGGTATGATGACGCGTGACGTCACGGATTGTAGCGGACACTTTGATTCACCCCGATCCCAGCTATAAGTAGTCTGCTTTAATCGCATAATTACACAGTATTCTGGACATCTGTGTTGCTGAATCTTTTGCAATTTGTTCAATTAATAGTGGAGACGTCAAAGAAGAAAGATGTAGGTGAAAAGTGGTGTATTGCGGCCGCCTTTAGCAACACAAACACAACCGGTGTTTCCTTGTTTACGTTCCCGAAAGATGATCGTGAAACTTTACTATGGAACAGAGCGGTCAAGCGAACATGGTTCCCTACCACATGTCAACCAGCAGGTTTCGGTGAGAAAATGGTGGTAATAAGTCGGCTCTTACCGTAGAGATGTGTGGAGAGCTTGCGTCGTTCCTCCTGCAGCTGCGTACTCTCTTGCCTCCTCCCACCGGCCGCCCCCGACCGTCGGATGTTTACACCGTGGAGGAGGGGGAAAAAAAAACAATCTCAGCCCGGCTGCCTTGCCTCGTTGAGAAACGTGGCTTCCCTCGGAGACACTGGCGGTCACCACACCCCCCCGACTTTCAGGTGCGACCATATAATCTCACTAAAACACTAGTAACACAATAGGCAGATAAGGGATTTTCCAGAATTATCCTAGTAAATGTGTCTAACAACATCTGAATCGCTCCCACTGCCCTCATCTTTTTTTTCTTCCTAGTCCTTCACTCTCACTTTCCTTATCCACGAATCTGTCATCCTCGCTCAAATTAATGGGGAAATCGTCGGTTCCTCGGTCTGAATCGCTCTCGCTGCTGGTGGCCATAATTGTAAACAATGTTCAGATGTGAGGAGCTTCACAACCCGTGACGTCACGCGCACATCATCTGCTACTTCCGGTACAGGCAAGGCTTTTTTATTAGCGACCAAAAGTTGCAAACTTTATCGTGGATGTTCTCTACTAAATCCTTTCAGCGAAAATATGGCAATATCGCAAAATGATCAAGTATGACACACAGAATGGACCTGCTATCCCCGTTTGAATAAGAAAATCTCCTTTCAGTAGGCCTTTAAACAGTGTGTGAGACCGGACTTCCTGTGTACCTGCTCCTGCTGAGGTGCTGCTGGTGGCTGATGGGAAATGCTGATGCTCTGCGTCCGTCCCGGTTGCGGAGTGAAAGCGGTCACCACCTGGCCCATGAACATGGTGGACGGGACCATGACGGCGCCGCACGCCATGTGTCCCGTGACCCATTTGGTGAGCAGCTGCCGAGCGCTGGGAAACCAGCATATCAAATAGATGCATACTGTAAATATAGCAAAAAGACACTCGCAATACATAAATAAAGCTATTTTTAGGGTTCAATAAAATAAACACGTCAGGAGGTTGCCTACAGCCACAGCCGTTTCTTGAGACTAGCAGTTATTTGCTGTTGCAAAAAATATGGTTAAGAGTCTCATTTCCAGCATCGAGGCGGGTTTACCATAACAGGAAGAAGATGCAGACCTAATATGGGCATCCTGCGTGAACATAGCAGGAGCGTTTGACGCAATCTGCTGCACGTTTGCCGGGTTTTGTTGCTGGATCATCACGGTGTTGTAGAGACTCGAAGCCGACAGCGTACCCTGTGGAGGCTGCAGAAGAACACATATCAGTGTTCAAATACAAACCTGATAACTTTGAAGAATTTTTTTTTGCTAGTACCGCTTCACTCCTACACCACTTGTATTTCTTCTTCTAGGACAGGGGTCACCAACCTTTTTGAAACCAAGAGCTACTTCCTGGGTACTGATTAATGCGAAGGGCTACCAGTTTGATACACACTTAAATAAATTGCCAGAAATAGCCAATTTGCTCAATTTACCTTTAATAAATAATTCTATATATATGTAAAAAAAATGGGTATTTCTGTCTGTCATTCCGTCGTACGATTTTTTTTTCTTTTACGGAACGTTTTTTGTAGAGAATAAGTTATGAGAAAAAACACTTAATTGAATGGTTTAAAAGAGGAGAAAACAGGAAAAAAAAATGAAAATAAAACTTTGAAACAGTTTATCTTCAATTTCAACTGTTTAAAATTCAAAATTCAACTGAAAAAAATGGAGAAAAACTAGCTAATTCGAATCTTTTTGAAAAAATAAAATAATTTATGGAACATCATTACTAATTTTTCCTGATTAAAAAATAATTTTAGAATTTTGATGACATGTTTTAAAAAAGTTAAAATCCACTCTGCACTTTGTTAGAATATATAACAAATTGGACCAAGCTATATTTCTAACAAAGACAAATCATTATTTCTTCTAGATTTTCCAGAAGAAAAATGTTAAAAGAAATTCAAAAGACTTTGAAATAATATTTAAATTTGATTCTAAAGATTTTCTAGATTTGCCAGAATATTTTTTTTTATTTTAGTCATAAGTTTGAAGAAATATTTCACAAATATTCATCGAAAAAAAAAAAACCCAAATGAAGAATTCAATAAAATGTATTTATTATTCTTTACAATAATAAAAAAAATATATATACTTGAACATTGATTTAAATTGTCAGGAAAGAAGAGGAAATAATTTAAAAGGTAAAAAGGTACATGTGTTTAAAAATCCTAAAATCATTTTTAAGGTTGTATTTTTTCTCTAAAAATACAATGTAAAATATATTAAATATAAACCATTCTTAAGCATTTTAATCCATCCATCCGTGTTCAAGAAGTATTTTATTTTTATTATTGGTTAGCGTCTCGACTTGTCCAGGGTGTACCCGCCTTCCGCCCGATTGTAGCTGAGATAGGCACCAGTGCCCCCTGTGACCCCAAATGGAATAACCGGTAGAAAATGGATGGATGGATGGATGGTTAGCGTCAGAATAAAAATGTTATAAAAAAAATAAGACTTATTATACTCTAAAAATGTTGGTCTTACTTAAAGGTCTACTGAAACCCACTACTACCGACCACACAGTCTGATAGTTTATATATCAATGATGAAATATTAACATTGCAACACATGCCAATACGGCCTTTTTAGTTTACTAAATTACAATTTTAAATTTCCCGCGGCAGTATCATGCTAAAACTTTGCGGTATGATGACGCGTGCGCGTGACGTCACGCATTGTAGAGGACATTTTGTTCCAGCACCGTTCACAGCTATAAGTCGTCTCTTTTCATCGCATAATTCCACAGTATTCTGGACTCTGTGTTGCTGAATCTTTTGCAATTTGTTCAACGAAAAATGGAGACGTCAAAGAAGAAAGCTGTAGGTGGGAAGCGGTATATTGCCGCCGCCTTTAGCAACACGAACACAGCCGGTGTTTCATTGTTTACATTCCCGAAAGATGACGGTGAAGCTTTACTGTGGAAGAGAGGGTCAAGCAAACATGGTTCACTACCGAATGTCGAATGGCAGGTTTTGATGAGAAAATGGTGGTAATAAGTCGGCTCTTACCGTAGACATGAGCAGAGAGCTTGCGTCGTTCCTCCTGCACCTGTCAAAGAGGCAGCTGCGGACTCTCTTGCCTCCTCCCACCGGCCGCCCCCGACTGTCGGATGCTTCCACCGTGGAGCAGGGAAAAAAATAATCTCAGCCCGGCCGCCTTCTTCTCGTCGGGAAACGTGGATTTCCTCGGAGACACTGGCGGTCACCACACCCGTGGCCACACCCCTCCGACTTTCAGGTTGTACATGTACGACCATATAATCTCACTAAAACACTTGTAACACACTGAGCAGATAAGGGATTTTCCAGAATTATCCTAGTAAATTTGTCTAATAACATCTGAATCGCTCTGCCGTCTAGTTTTTTTTTTTTTTTAGTCCTTCACGCTCACTTTCCTCATCCACGAATCTTTGATCATGGCTCAAATTAATGGGGAAATCGTTGCTTTCTCGGCCCGAATCGCTCTCGCTGCTGGTGGCCATGATTGTAAACAATGTTCAGATGTGAGGAGCTCCACAACCCGTGACGTCACGCGCACATCGTCTGCTACTTCCGGCACAGGCAAGGCTTTTTTATTAGCGACCAAAAGTTGCGAACTTTATCGTCGATGTTCTCTACTAAATCCTTTCAGCAAAAATATGGCAATATCGCAAAATGATCAAGTATGACACATAGAATGGACCCGCTATCCCCGTTTAAATAAGAAAATCTCATTACAGTTAGCCTTTAAAACATGCATGCATTTAGTTGTATTCAGTGTTAAAAAATATTATATGGCTCTCACGGTAATACACTTTAACATTTTTGGCTTTGATGGCTCTCAGCCAAAAAGGTTCCCGACCCCTGGTTTAAAGTCATATCCAACAATTGCCACAACGACTTTTTACTGTCAACTGAGTTTCGTTTTTTAATGATTTCTGCTGGAGGTGTGCCTCCGGATTTTTTCAACGAAAAACATGTGCCTTGGCTCAAAAAAGGTTGAATACCACTGTCATAGACTGAACGCAAAGTGCATTAAAAAAAAAAAAAAACACCTGGCTAAGTTTGGCCAGTACGAAACATGTGTTATTTGTGTGCAGCGCGTTAGGTGTGTCTCACCTGTGCCGTGTTCTGCTGTTGGGTGGCGCTCTGCATTGGCCCCGCAGAGACCGCCGGGCCCTGCATGCTGAGCGTAGGCCCCTGCTGCGCCGTACTGGCGTTCAGTCCCGCGGCTGCTTTCTGCACCAGCACCTGCCACACAACACACGACAAACAGTTGTGTGACGTCACAGAGGAAGAGTGCTTCGACTTGAGGGTGTTTTGAGATAAGAGCGAAGTTGCGAGCAAACATTTTGAGTTGGAGAACCATGAGTTGGTCACAGTGAACCATGTAAATCCACCCAAAACCTGCAATCTTATTCGCTATAGCTTATACAGTTGTGATCAAAATTATTCAACCCCCACACAATGTTGGTGTTTTAGCAAGTTGGACATTTATTCCGTATATTGTTTATAGTCATATCAAATAAAGATTAATTAAATAGACAAATGCAACATGAATTACAACATTATATGTAACATACCAAACAGTGTCATTTCTCTTAATATCTCATTGACAAAATTATTCAACCCCTTGAAGATCATAACTCTTACGAACATAATTTGAATAAGGTCTTTTCAATCAGGTGTTGAAAACACTTGTAGATGTGATTAGAACCATAACGAGCAACAATTAAACTGATTGAAAAAGACTGAGACGTTCAGCTTCTTGTAGATGGTCAATGGTGTATTTGCAACATGGTGAAGTCCAGGGAGTGGTCAAAGAAGTCAAGAGAGGAGGTAATTTCTCTTCGTAAGAAAGGATATGGATATAAGAAAATAGCAAAGACATTACACATTCCAAGAGACACAGTTGGGAGCATAGTTTGCAAGTTTATGTCAGGGTTATTTGGTGTCGAACCCCAAGATGTAGAGAAGGAGGCAGGTATTTGGTAAGTAAACATGATTTAATAAAGATACTAAGACAAAAACAAAACCAAAAGGGTACAAACAAAAAGCACGCACATGGGCAGATATAACAAACTAAGGGCTATGAACAAACTAATCGGAAGCAGGGAAAAAAAAAACAATAAGCTACAAAACATCTACCAAATATAGCTTACCGCTACGCTGCATTCACACGACCAGTAGGAATGACAAGTAGAAAATGACATTGACACGATAATAATCCAGCCCTGACTGGAGGAGAAAACAGGTCTTAAATAGTGGCTGGCTGATTGATCCCAGGTGTGGCCAGGTGCCAATCAGCCACAGCTGAGGGTTACACAGCACTCAGGGAGACAAACAGGAAACAGAACCAAAATAAGAGTGCTGACAGGAACTAAAGACAAATGCAGAGGAAAAACTAAGACATAGACCAAAACTGCCAGGGACAAGCCTGCCAGTTTAAAGCTAAAGGCACAGTGGAAACACTGCCTGGGCGTGGTAGAAAGAGGATGCTGTGTGCAACTGCTGTCCGGTATTTGAAGCGTTCAGTGGTTAAAAAAAACCCCGGGTAATAGCTGAGGAACTACAACAGGACATTTAGAGGGGGGAACGCAAGTTTCGTCCCAGACATTAAGGCGCGCACTACGAGATGAAGGCCTCCATGCCAGAACTCCCAGGCGCACCCCACTTCTGACTACCAGGCACAAGTAAAATATACTCCAGTATGCCAAAAATCATCTGGACAAACCCCAAAGGTTTTGGGAAACTGTTCTATGGAGTGCTGAGACAAAAGTGGAACTCTTTGGGCCTATGAATCAACGTTATGTCTGGAGGAGAAAAAATAAGGCTTACAAAGAGAAGAACACCTTGCCTACTGTTAAGCATGGTGGGGGGTCAATCATGCTCTGGGGCTGTTTCTCTGCCTCAGGTACCGGGAATCTCCAGCGCGTTCAAGGCATTATGAATTCTATTTCCTACCAGGATATATTAGCTGCAAATGTCATGAAGTCAGTGACGAAGCTGAGGCTTGGGAGACGTTGGACCTTCCAACAGGACAACGATCCCAAGCATACCTCCAAATCAACATCAGAGTGGTTGCAGAAGAAGGGCTGGAAGACTCTGGAGTGGCCTTCACAGTCGCCAGACCTAAATCCTATAGAAAACCTGTGGTGGGACTTGAAGAAGGCAGTTGCAGCACGCAAGCCCAAGAATTTTAATGAACTGGAGGCCTTTGCCCAAGAGGAATGGGCTAAAATACCTGTAGATGGTTGCAAGAAGCTTGTGTCCGGTTATGTATCACGTTTGAAGGATGTCATTACTGCTAAAGGGTGTTCTACTAAGTACTAAGGATGCATGTAACGAGGGGGTTGAATCATTTTGTCAATGAGATATTGAGAAAAATGTCCTTTTTTGGTATTTTGTAAAATACAGTGTTACAATTTAAGTTGCATTTGTCTATTTGACACATCTTTATTTGATATGACTATTAACAAAATACGGAATAAATGTCCAACTTGCTAAAACACCAAAATTGTGTGGGGGTTGAATAATTTTGCTCACAACAGTAGATGTAGATCAGACCTGGGGCCGTATTTATCAATAATATCCGTATTAGAATTACTCATAAGAAGTCTGCTAAGAGTTGACTTATGAGTAAAGAAATTCTTCGCTGAAAGCTGCACTTAAAAGTTAGTTATCAAACGTCTTACTCACACTTTCAGCGAAGTGTAGGACGGAATCTTAAGTGTCACACTCAGAGCTGAATTACGACATTACTATGTGCCGTAAATGGAGTTTTAGGTGACGTCATTTCTGTGTCCATAGAAATGACCAATCACAGAAGTGAAGTGAAGTGAATTATATTTATATAGCGCTTTTTTCTCTAGTGACTCAAAGCGCTTTACATAGTGAAACCCAATATCTAAGTTACATTCAAACCAGAAGGGAATCCCTTGTCTATGAATAAAGAAAATATCTTAGAAATATTTAAGTGGACAATGGGAACGTATATTTTGACAATAAACTACAAAATAAAACAAAACAAAATGAAAGATAATGAGAATCCTCTCAAAGAGCTCCTAACTTATCCTAAAAATCTCAGAGCGAGGAGTTTTAGCACTTGTGCACTTTTTTTTTTTTACATACTTATATGTAATAATCAACGTCAGAACCCAACACTGATTAAACGTTCTCAAAAAGTATGTTTTTCCTACGTTACATTTGAGTTGTAGAATATTGGTTGGGAAATGACCAACATTCAATGGTCAAATCAACGTCAGAACCCAACATTGATTAAACGTTCTCAAAAAGTGTGTTGTTTCAACATTGTTTTTGTGTTGTAGAATATTGGTTGGGAAATGACTTACATTCAATGGTCAAATCAATGTCAGAACCCAACATTGAATAAACGTTGTCAAAAAGCACGTTGTTCCAACGTTACATTTGAGTTGTAGAATACTGGTTGGGAAATGACCAACATTCAACGGTCAAATCAACGTCAGAACCCAACATTGATGAAACGTCAAAAAGTTTGTTTATTCAATGTTGTTGTTGTGTTGTAGAATATTGGTTGGGAAATGACCAAAAATCCAAGGTCAAATCAACGTCAGAACCCAACATTGATTGAATGTTGTCAAAAAGCATGTTGTTTCAATGTTGTTTTTGTGTTGTAGAAAATTGGTTGGGAAAGGACCAAAAATTCAAGGTCAAATCAACGTCAGAACCCAACATTGATTCAATTTTCTCAAAAAGTATGTTGTTCCTAAGTTATATTTGAGTTGTAGAATACTGGTTGGGAAATGACCAAAAATTCAATGATCAGATCGACATCAGAACCCAACATTGATGAAACGTTCTCAAAAAGCATGTTCATCCAACGCTGTACTTGAGTTGTAGAATATTGGTTGGGAAATACCCAACATTCAAAGGTCAAATCAACGTCAGAACCCAACACTGATTAAATGTTTTCAAAAAGTATGTTGTGTCAAGGCACTGGGGCTTCACGGTGGCAGAGGGGTTAGTGCGTCTGCCTCACAATACGAAGGTCCTGCAGTCCTGGGTTCAAGTCCAGGCTCGGGATCTTTCTGTGTGGAGTTTGCATGTCCTCCCCGTGAATGCGTGGGTTCCCTCCGGGTACTCCGGCTTCCTCCCACCTCCAAAGACATGCACCTGGGGATAGGTTGATTGGCAACACTAAATTGGCCCTAGTGTGTGAATGTGAGTGTGAATGTTGTCTGTCTATCTGTGTTGGCCCTGCGATGAGGTGGCGACTTGTCCAGGGTGTACCCCGCCTTCCGCCAGGTTGTAGCTGAGATAGGCGCCAGCACCCCCCGCGACCCCGAAAGGGAATAAGCGGTAGAAAATGGATGGATGGATGGACTTATATGTGGGCGCACAACTTATGCACTAATGTTGCACTCCTATGAGCACACAACTTTTGCACTTACTTGTTTTCAACTTTGTGTTGAAAAGTGTTCCCAGCAAGAAGACCAAAAGCCGTCTTTGAAACCTACCAAGAAGAAGCCTCGTAAAACTCCACTGTGTAGGGGAGCTGCAAGATGCAGGTGATCCTGTGTCTTTAATGTATTAGAATCAAACAGAAAGATATTGTCTTTCCCAAGGACTGCGGAAGCGAGGAGGAGGCAGGACCGGAGTCCCCTCCAGGCGACCCCTTTTTCAACTGTTTTACAAACGTCTTTTTGAACTCATTTACAAACCTCTTTTTGAACTCGTTTACAACCTTTTCTATGAAGTGTTTACGACCTTTTCTTTTGAACTGTTCTGTAACCAAAGGCAATGCTGTTTACGACCCACTTCCTTCTGGAAGCAGCTGTGGTCATGTGGTCGGAGAAAGTCAAATAAAGAAGGAGGAGTACAATCCTTCACCAGAGCATGCTGAGATACTGTACAAGGGTACAGTGTAGAGGCGACTCTCCTCAATATTGAGTCCAAATTGAATTCTGTCTCTGTTTGATTCCTTGCTTCTTGTCTTGTTTAATAGATGTCATCAGTGTTTGAACCTGACATCGACTATCCGGCGTACCTTGCATTCTAATGTAATTGATAGAAAAACTCGAAAAAAAAAATGGATGCGTTGATGTGTGACCATCCCTTACCTGCCAACCCTGCTCCTGGACCCTCTGCAGCTCTTGCTGGATCCTCCACAGCTCATCGAGCTGCCGCTGGATGTTGGCCTCGATCTCTTGTGTGCGCTGCTCCAGCTGCGTCTTCATCTGCTGCATGGATTCCAGCTGGACGGCTACCTGAAGAGCCCAAGCAAACAAACAAAAATTGTCTTTCTAAAATTTTGATAGGCATTCATTGATCAATTTGGTTATTAGTGTGCTTGTAGTCTGACCCGCAGAGACACAGTTTATCAGGAGCATCTCAGAATGATATCACAGTATCAGTACAGCAAACTGCAGACACAATAATAATCAGTATATGTCTTACTTGAGCATTTGTTGGAACTTGTTGTTGTTCCTGTTGTGACGACATCTGTGTTGTGCTTCTAGGCTAAAACAGATCCAATACATATTAAACATCCCATGAAGAAAAAACAGAGCTGCAACTACAGTAATTCCCCTCTAAAATGTCAGGCTTGGACTAAGGAATGGACTAAGATGCAGAGATGGGATTCTTAGTAAAGCTTTTATTTTGACAACTCTTTAACCTCCAGAGCTAGAGTTATACACAATCTTTAAGTAACAAAACACGATCAGCGGAAAATGTTCAAAAAGGGGAACAACCGAAAATCACTCCTAAAAAGGAGGAAAATGCCAAAATAAAGACAAACTATAATTAGCGCCGTATCTGCTATGAAAACTTAACATAAAACGCTCCAACAGGAGGAAGAAAAACAATGACTATTAAAATTTCTACTCTAATCTTAATCTAATAAAGGTAAACGAAAAATCACTCAAAAACTTTGAGGAAGGAAAGATTGTTAGAAAAAAATCTTAACTAACCACTTCGGTTGAACAAAGGCTGGATAACAAAAGTCGCTCTGAGGAGGAGAAAAAGTTAACTCAAAATTACAGTGTGGGAATTCTGGATCCAAGGAAGTGGACGTGGGATGAGGCAAGGCATGGACATGGACGTAGAGAGGCACGAAAGCTCGAGACAATCTGGCACAGAACAAGGGGAGGCATGGGCTTATGTGAAACATGAGGGTAATGGGAAACAGGTGGAAACAATCAAGGGTCAGGGATGACGTCAGACTGGTGACACAAGAGGAAGGGCCCGTGATTTGAAACAAGAGGAGTTGCTTTTCAGAATAAAACATGCAAATCACAAGACAGAAAAAAACAAGACAAGACATCCCTCACCGCGGTGACACTAAAGGCTTAGTGGCCACATGTGTGGACGGCACCTTTTAGCTATTCTTTCCAAAATTGTGTACACTACCTAATTGGGGTCTTATGGCCGCTTATTAGGACACTTATACTGCCATCTAGTGGTGTCAGAAGAGTATAACATACAATGGAATTTTTGCAAAAAAAGTAAAAAAAAATAATTACCCATCCATTTTCTACCGCTTATTCCCTTTCGGGGTCGCGGGGGGCGCTGGCGCCTATCTCAGCTACAATCGGGCGGAAGGCAGGGTACACACTGGACAAGTCGCCACCTCATCGCAGGGCCAACACAGATAGACAGACAACATTCACACACTAGGGCCAATTTAGTGTTGCCAATCAACCTATCCCCAGGTGCATGTCTTTGGAAGTGGGAGGAAGCCGGAGTACCCGGAGGGAACCCACGCATTCACGGGGAGAACATGCAAACTCCACACAGAAAGATCCCAAGCCTGGATTTGAACCCAGGACTGCAGGAACTTCGTATTGTGAGGCAGACGCACTAACCCCTCTGCCACCGTGAAGCCCAAAAAAATAATTAGCGTGTCACTAAACATGAAGTACACGTTTGTGTGCTTATGGACTGAGTACATCATATCAAAAGACGATTCTTAGTTTTTATTCTAATTAGGGTCCAATAAGCCCAAATAGCACAGAGAAATAAATTTTAAAAAAGCATGTAAAAAAATAGCTTGGGCCTTAAGAGGTTAAGACAAAACCCCTAAAAAAAAAAGCCTATTTTTACTAAAGTAAAAAAAAAAAAAAAAGCCTTTTACCGTTTTTAAAGTCAGTTTTACACATTAGTGAACAGTTGCCCAACATCACTTATTTATAAAAAAATATATAAATATTTTTTCACAACATTTTTCCCCAAGCATCTTGCTGCTGGCAAACATCACATATATTGACCTGTGAAATGGCGCCCTCTGCTGGATTTATAGCTGCAGCACACCCCACTTCGAGCCATCAAACCCATCCATCCATCCATCCATCTTTTACCGCTTATTCCCTTTGGGGTTGCGGGGGGCGCTGGTGCCTATCTCAGCTACATTCCAAAGACATGCACCTGGGGATAGGTTGATTGGCAACACTAAGTTGGCCCTAGTGTGTGAATGTGAGTGTGAATGTTGTCTGTCTATCTGTGTTGGCCCTGTGATGAGGTAGCGACTTGTCCAGGGTGTAAACCGCCTTCTGCCCGATTGTAGCCATCAAAGCCATTTTCATTTAAGTGACAGAAGAAGAAAAAAATCCATCCATCCATTTCCTACCGCTTGTCCCTTCTGGGGTAGCTAAAGCCTATCTCAGCTGCATTCGGAATATATACAGAATGTATTTACTCGGGGTGGATGTCAGTCCGATACCAGCGGATTATAACACCTCGCATCTAAAATCACTGATGCAAGCAGCTACACAACAACTAGGCACACAATATCACAAATGTCATTAAATGTTCCTAATGAAACAATACTGCAGTCCAAAACCTGCAAAGAGGTGGCGACTTGTCCACGGTGTTGTCAGAGTTATTTGGTGACGAACCCCAAGATGCAAAGATGGAGGCAGGCATGGAATGAGAAAACATGATTTAATTAAATACTAAGACAAAAACAAAACCAAAAGGGTACAAACACAAAGCGCGCACGAGGCGGATAATCAAACAAAAGGAGCTAGCCTGGGAGCTAGAAAATAACGAACAGGAGGTTAGCGTGGAAGCTAGCGGGTAGCGAACTGGCAAACAGAAGTCGTAGTTGTATAATGAAAAATAAAACGAAAGCAGAAAACAAAAAACAGTAAGCTACAAACATCAACTGAATATAGCTTACCGATACGCTGCTAAGACAGGGTACGACACGACAGGAGCGATAACACATCACAAGAGCGACTAGATGTGACATCGACAAGACAATACAATGATGCAGCCACTGACACAAGACAAAGCAGGTACAATTATGTGCGGGCTGATTGGCAATAGGTGTGGCCAGGTGCCAATCAGCCGCAGCTGAGGAGGAACACAGCACTCAGGGAACAAGACAGGAAGCTGACAAAATAAACACAGAGGAAACAGACAAATGCAGAGGAAAAAAACTAAAACTTAGACAAACTGTCAGGGGAAAGCCTGACAGGTGTACCCCGCCTTCCGTCTGAATGCAGCTGAGATAGGCTCCAGCACCCGCCCCCCGTGACCCCGAAAGGAGCATACGGTAGAAAATGGATGGATGGATGAAGTCCAAAACAGCACATTTGTCAATATAAAGAAGTATCAAAAATTATACTTGCATATTACTTACACATATAAAGTTGTATTCAAAAGTAATAAATGTGTCCGCATTCATTCGCCATGAACTAGTGTGACCCCTCGGTGCCGCAAAAACAATAACCACTCCACTTTAACTTACAGACAACATAAGTCCCTTCCAGACAATGGATAATAAATAGGTTAGTGTTTTTCATACCTACCATTGTTCTCTGTTTGACTAATTTCGCTTGAACAAGACTTTTAAAACATTCCACATGCCAAAATACTAAAAGTATTTACTGATGAAGTGAAGGCAAGTGAATTATATTTATATAGCGCTTTTCTCTAGTGACTCAAAGCACTTTTACATAGTGAAACCCAATATCCAAGTTACATTTAAACCAGTGTGGGAGGCACTGGGAGCAGGTGGGTAAAGTGTCTTGCCCAAGGACACAACGGAAGCGGGGATTGAACCTGGAAACCTCAAGTTGCTGGCCCGGCCATTCTACCAACCGAGTTATATCGCCCCAGCCAATATCGTAACGGCTCAGTATCGGTATTGGCCAAGGCTCCAACATCGGTATCGTATCAAAAAGTAATAAAGTGGTATAAATACATTTAACATTTACAATTTAAAGCAGAGGAAAAAGAAACGGAGCATGTTGAGGCTCGAGTAGGCCGGGGTTTACTGTATTTCTAGTAACTGTAGACGACCCCTCCGTACATACTTGCCAACCCTCCCGGATTTTCCGGGAGACTCTTGAAATTCAGCGCCTCTCCCGAAAACCTCCCGGGACAAATTTTCCCCCGAAAATCTCCCGAAATTCAGGCGGAGCTGGAGGCCACGCCCCCTCCAGCTCCATGAGAACCTGACCTAGCAATGTTGTGACCCTCTTAAACAGGACAATACTGCCATCTACTTTACATGGAATAGAATACAATGTAAATATATTCTACATTTATTCTACATTTAAGTGCAGTCAAGGAACATGCATTAGGGAGTCTGTTCTGAAACCCACAGTAAAGAGACATAACTTCATCACGTCGCCTGGTTATTGACTCCAACCCAATATATTACACCGTCAACGAGCAAAATGAAAAAATACGCTTGCAAGTTCCAGAACGATTGGAAACAAGAATTTCAGTTTATCCAGGAGAGTTCGAAAGGGAAGGGGTATGTTGCCTGTAAATTTTGTAGAACAGACTTCTCCATTGAACACGGCGGCCGAACGGATATACTCAGTCATGAACGGTTAGCGAAGCACAAAGCGTCCGCAGCGCAGCATCGTTCACAACCCAGTATTATGGGCCACCTCGCAAAATGGAGACCCGATGGTGTAACTTATGCTGAGACAAAGATGGCTATGCTGATAGCTGGAAGCAACATCTTGTTCTCATATGCGGATGTCTACAACAAATCCGTGAAGGATATGTTCCCGGATTCGGAGATCGCTCGCAGAACAAAGGTTACTTAAATAGTGAAAGGTAAGTGTTGTTGTTGGGTTTTTTTTAGTAACCAGCAAGCACAGTACAGTTAGTAGAACAACTGTGTTTTTATTACTGTGTATTTGATAGGTGCCGTCGGAAATTCAACTATTTATTTTATTTATTTATATATATATATATATATATATATATATAAAATGAATATATATAGCTAAAATTCACTGAAAGTCAAGTATTTCATACATATATATATTTACATATATATATGAAATATATATGAAATACTCAGGTTGGTGAATTATACTCCTCCCCTCTTAACCATACCCCCGCCCCAAACACACCCCCAAACACACCTCCGCCCCACCCCCGACCACGCTCCCCACCCCCCACCTCCCGAAATCGGAGGTCTCAAGGTTGGCAAGTATGCCTACGTACTCCACGGGGCCAACTGTTGATTTTGCGTGAATTGATGACATAAAACTTCACCAGAATTGAGCCTTGATGATGTGTTCTAACTCCAATGTTTTGCCCGCGGTAACACCAACCTGACTGCCAGCTGATGATCTCCGCGATGCCACCTCGGACCCAGACTGGCGACCTGGCGTGCTCATCTCACCCCGCGTGAGGGAGTGGTCCTTACAGGGGTCCGACATTGCCGTGTGAGAGGATTTACGCGAACAGCGGGACGACGGCGAAGGCGTCCTGCTGTGGAGGAAGTGCTCCGGCGCCTCCTTCAGGTTGTACGCGTCCGGTGGCGGCGCTGAGCTGCAGGCGTGCGACTTCTAGGATGCAAAGAAGGACGGAAGCGTTCGTCGACCTGACTTTGTGACATCACACGAAGCACCTCTACTTTTAAAAAAAAAAAAATCTTACCTTGTCTGGCGTCATCTCAGGCGTCGGCACTTTGAGTCCCAGCTGTCGCCGCTGTTCTGCTCTCACGTCGCTGTAGCTTATGAAAGAACGACACACAATGGAACTGTTAAAATAATTATTTCTAAATTATCACCAAAAACTTTGTATACACTGTGTTCCGGACAAGAAGACAAAAGGCTGAAACCGTCCAAGAAGAATGCTCCTAAAACTCCACTCGGACTTCGAAGCGGACAGATGGCAGGATCTGCCCAACTTCCAGAAGAACTATTTTTGAAGTATTTTTATGAACTCTCAACTATTTTATGGGACTCTCTTTGAAGTATTTGATGTGACTCTCTTTGAACGATTTTATGGAACTCTTTTGAACTGTTCGGGAACTGAAGGCTACGCTATTTACGACCCACTTCCCTGAGGAAGCAGCTGTGGGAGGGGGGGGGGGGGGCAAATAAAGAAGGATGAGTACAATCTTGGGGCAGAGCGTGGTTGAGGACTGTACAAAGTGTACAGTGGCTATGTCTCTCCTCAGATCTGAGTCAAAATTTAATTATGTCTCTGTTTGATTCTTTGCCTTTTGTCTTGTTTAATAGATGTCATCAGTGTTTGAAGCTGACAGGAACCTTCAACGTTCTCTGTGTGGTTAACTTCTTTTTACACTTTAACGACAAGTACAACTGTGCGTAATGCATTTGAGACTTCAAAAACTGTATCCATAGTAACTAGGGATGGGTACCTTTCACATCTGGTACCAGTCCTGGTGGGACGGAATCAATACCCGTACTCAATGGTAAACATTTTCAGTACTTTTGTGTGTGTTCATGTATCAATAAATGTTAATTGTTTAATAAGAATATCTACTTATTCAATTTAACACTGACATTAAAATAATAACTGTACTCCTACATATCAGACTCTGACTTGCAAGTATGCATTAAATTCAGTTTGTCCTCGGTGTGTTGCCATAGTCAGGAAGTAGTCTATTCCTTCCAGCTGAATGTGCCATTTTTGTCTTTTGTTGAGCCCAACAAAAGTGTTCGTACTTTAAGTATTGTAATTAATACAAACCTGCTGTTCCATTGTAACGTGTGTCTTAGTTGTAGTTTTGATGAAGTAGAAGCATTTAAAGGCCTACTGAAACCCACTACTACCGACCATGCAGTCTGATAGTTTATATATCAATGATGAAATATTAACATAGCAACACATGCCAATACGGCCGGTTTAGTTTACTAAAATGCAATTTTAAATTTCGCGAGAAGTATCCTGTTGAAAACGGGGCGGAATGATGACGCGTGCGCGTGACGGCTCGGATTGTAGCGGACATTTTGATCCAGCACCGATCCCAGCTATGAGTCGTCTGCTTTAATCGCATAATTACACAGTATTCTGGACATCTTTGTTGCTGAATCTTTTGCAATTTGTTCAATTAATAATGGAGACGTCAAAGAAGAAAGATGTAGATGGGAAGCGGTGTATTGTGGCCGCCTTTAGCAACACAAACACAGCCGGTGTTTCCTTGTTTCCATTCCCGAAAGATGACGGTGAAGCTTTACTATGGAACAGAGCGGTCAAGCGAACATGGTTCCCTACCACATGTCAACCGGCAGGTTTCGGTGAGAAAATGGTGGTAATAAGTCATCTCTCACCATAGACATGAGAGCTTGCGTCGTTTCCTCCTGCAGCTGCGTACTCTCTTGCCTCCTCCCACCGGCCGCCCCCGACCCTCTGATGCTTACACCATGGAGGAGGGGGGGAAAAAAATCTCAGCCCAGCTGCCTTGCCTCGTCAAGAAACGTGGCTTCCCTCAGAGACACTGGCGGTCACCACACCTCTGGCCACACCCCTCCGACTTTCAAGTACGACCATATAATCTCACTAATACACTAGTAACACAATAAGAAGATTAGGGATTTTCCAGAATTATCCTAGTAAATGTGTCTAATAACATCTGAATCGCTCCCACTGCCCTTCGTTTTTTTTTTTCTTCTAGTCCTTCACTCTTGCTTTCCTCATCCACGAATCTTTCATCCTGGCTCAAATTAATGAGCAAATCGTCGCTTTCTCGGTCTGAATCACTCTCGCTGCTGGTGGCTATGATTGTAAACAATGTGAGGATGTGAGGAACAAAGTTGCAAACTTTATCGTCGATGTTCTCTACTAAATCCTTTCAGCAAAAATATGGCAATATCGCGAAATGATCAAGTATGACACATAGAATGGACCTGCTATCCCCGTTTAAATAAGAACATCTCATTTCAGTAAGACTTTAAAGTGTTGTATATGTTGTGCTTCTCAGTTAACTTTGCTGATCAATTTTATCCATCCACTCATCCATTTTCTACCGCTTGTATAAACAATAAACCCTTTTTTGAACTATTATTATTATTTATATAACTAAAATTATACAAACACACTAAATAATAATACATTAAAATTGATCAGCAAATATAACTTAGAAGCACAGCATATAAAAACACTTTAACCTGCAAAACAAAAATAAATGAAACAATACGTGCAGACTTTTTTATTTATCAGAATGAGGAAGTCAGGATTAATGGTTACAGTGAGCACGTTCTGCAGTGCACAACTTTTCGAAACGGGGTTTGCAGCGTGACACTTGATGATACTGATAAAGCCTATGACATGGGTAACATTACGCCGCAAACCCCCACTATTTTGGAAGAGTCCACTTTGAGTGCTTGTTTCCCTGCCAAGTGCTTATGCCGATTTAGAGTTATGTGCAACATAGATATGGAAATATGTTATTGTTGGATTTTACATTATTTTGTACCCGATAAGATCGACATTGGTACCAATTTTAATAACCATCCCTACTCCTAACTGTGGTTAACTTCTTTTTACACTTCTATGACGCCTAATTATGTTTACAATTCACATTGCCTGTACAGTTAATACAGGTTTTATGACGTAGCCTTTTTTCACTTAACGTTAAATAAAACATAATTATAATATAACATAATTAGATTATTTACAGTAATAAGACATACGGGTCTTGTACCTGACCACAGTGTGCGTGCAGACAACAAACTCAGGTCGGGAGTTCCACTGGTGGTAGGTGATGAAATAGTGCGTCTGGAGCCAAATCCACTGCTGCCCTTTTGTGAGGAATCGGTAGTAGCAGGATTTTCCTTTTCCGTACTGCATCACTGCAGACAAAAAAAAAACATATGGGGGAAATGATGAAATAAATCATCACACCACACCGACACAGTTATTAACGGAGGTGTGGCGCTCACGGTGCTCGTGACATTTGGCCAACGTGTCCAGGTCGTCCACATGGTAGTAGTCATAACCTGATGTGCCCAGGACCTCAAACGGCAGGTAGCCAATAATGGGCGGAGCTCTGGAAGCAACAAATAGTGACGAGTCTTATCGGGATTGTCGGATTGTTGACACTTCAAATCAAATCATAATAAATGACAAAAATCTTAATTAAAATCAATCATATTAGAAAAATAAAGTAAAATAAAATAAAATACAATGGAAAAAATTTTGATTAGATTGAATAAATTGAATTAAAATAAATAAAATTTAATAAAATGTAATTTAATTTGATTCAATTACATTTAATTAAATTTGAATAAATGTAATTAAATTTAATTTAGTTGTATTTAATTTATTTACTGAGGGAACTCTCCTGAAGGAATCAGTTAAGTACTATCTATCTATCTATCTATCTGTCCATCCATCCATCCATCCATCCATCTAATACAGGGGTCGGCAACCCGCGGCTCCGAAAACGCCGCATGCGGCTCTTTAGCGCCGCCCTAGTGGCTTTCTGGAGCTTTTTCAAAAATATATGAAAACTAGAAATGATGAGGGGAAAAATAACATATTTTTTGTTTTAATTTAGTTTCTGTAGGAGGACACACATGACACAAACCTCCCTAATTGCTATAAAGCAGGCTGTTTATATTAAACATTCTTCACTGACTCGAGTATTTGGCGAGCGCCGTTTTTTCCTACTAATTTTGTCGGTCCTTGAACTCACCCTACATGCATAACTTTCTCCGACTTTCTAAGACGTCTTATTTTGTCCACCAAACCTGTAACGTTGTGCATGAATGCACAAAGGTGAGTTTTGTTGATGTTATTGACTTATTGTGGAGTGTGCTAATCAGACATATTTGGTCACTGCATGACTGCAAGCTAATCGATTCTAACATGCTATTTAGGCTACCTGTATGTACGTATTGCATCATTTGTAGTTATATTTGAGCTCATTTAGTTTCCTTTAAGTTCTCATAATTCAATTTATATCTCATGACACTATCTGTATGTAATATGGATTTTAATTTTTTGCGGCTCCAGACGGATTTGTTTTTGTAAATTTGGTCCAATATGGTTCTTTCAACATTTTGGGTTGGCGACCCCTGATCTAATACAATACAATTTTACAAGCCTACCTGTGGTCTAAAAAGAGGAACTTCCATTCTAAACTGTGTCTGGAGGTAAATTCTTCATCAGGCTCCTCTACAGTGCACATCTCCTGTGGAGAAAAAATAAGCAAAAACAATCAATACCATCAAATACTGTAATTTTTGTTACTCGAGTGAAAAGTACAGTCATAGGACTTTCGACCTAATCCCAACATATTTGACTGAAATATTGAAGCGTGTCGCTCACCTTAATGAATTTGGGTTTGGCAAGTCTCACAGTTGCAACGAGACACATTTGCTCCGTAAAGGCCGAGTGGAGCGATCGCTGAATGACGATCTCTGTGAATCCATGGTGGGCGCAATCAGGCACTGAAGGGTTGAAAATGGCAGGATAAAAACAATACAAAGAGGCAAGTTAGAATTCCAAATAGTAAATTGTAATAACTATGGCCCTGCGTTTCTCCAGTACTTGCCATTGTTGAGGGACTTGAAGTTTCCAATGAATTTGACGTATTCATACACGGGTGACTCTTTGTGGTCCATCGTCCCTCTGAGCATGTGGCAACAGAACTCCAGCTGTTTTTTTGCTGCGTGTGGTGGTGGAAAAAATTAAGGATTTGTTTAAGCTCCGGCACAAAACATACCATTATGATACATTTAACTGTACCTGGTATCAATTAGACAAAATACATTTATTGAGGGGGGCGGGGCCTTGTCTGTATTTAGTTGCATTTTTAATAGTATTAGATATACCGGTATAATTAAATATAACACAATTAAATCATGGGCTTCACGGTGGCAGAGGGGTTAGTGCGTCTGCCCCACAATATGAAGGTCCTGCAGTCCTGGGTTCAAATCCAGGCTCGGGATCTTTCTGTGTGGAGTTTGCATGTTCTCCCCGTGAATGCGTGGGTTCCCTCCGGGTACTCTGGCTTCCTCCCACTTCCAAAGACATGCACCTGGGGATAGGTTGATTGGCGACACTAAATTGGCCCTAGTGTGTGAATGTGAGTGTGAATGTTGTCTGTCTATCTGTGTTGGCCCTGCGATGAGGTGGCGACTTGTCCAGGGTGTACCCCGCCTTCCGCCCGATTGTAGCTGAGATAGGCGCCAGCGCCCCCCGCGACCCCGAAAGGGAATAAGCGGTAGAAAATGGATGGATGGATGGAATTAAATCATGAGAATTAAACAATATGTTGCATACCTACACATTTTAAGATTTTTTTTTTGTTAAAAAAACTGTTTGTTAAAATACTACATTATAGAAACAAATCACAATTAAACAAAACATAAAAATCAGCATAATTTTTATCTAAATAGAAACTTATAAAATATTCAATTTATCCATCCATCTTCTTATGTTTATCCAAAGTCGGGTCGCGGGGGCGGCAGCCCAAGCAAAAAAGCCCTGGCTTCCGTCTCCCCAGCTACTTCGTCTAACTCTCGTGCCGAAATATTTTTGTAAAATACAAACATTGACTAAATGTAGAGATAAATGCTTTTTATTGTGCAGCAATGACTTATAAAATAATATTGTAATAAATAATTGATTTCCCGTCACACATTTTTTATTTTATTTTTTTGAATCGGAAAATAAACTAATACTTACTTTTTTGTTTATGTCTTAGATAGAAATACAAAATAAAATGTAAATATACATGTCTTAAATGGTCATTATGTTAATATCTTTAACATAATACATTTCTGCTGTTCAATCACCAAATGTTTAGAGGTTGTTGTTTTTTTCATCTGAAAAACAACTTGAAATAATTTTTCTTGATGTTTTGGAAAAAATAAATAATAATTAGAAAATGTGGAAATGTGTGCTTTTTATTGGGCAGTAATGTCATATTTTATATTAATTTGTACAAATATTTTGATTTCAAATCTCTATTTTTAATAGTAACAGCATTAAAAAACTCGAAAATTGAGGGACATTTAAATGATAAATGTTTAATGGGTTGTACTTGTATAGCGCTTTTCTACCTTCAAGGTACTCAAAGCGCTTTGACACTACTTCCACATTTACCCTTTCACACACACATTCACACACTGATGGAGAGAGCCGCCATGCAATGCGCTAACCAGCACCCATCAGGAGCAAGGGTGAAGTGTCTTGCTCAGAACACAACGGACGCGACGAGGTTGGTACTCGGTGGGGATTGAACCAGGGACCCTCGGGTTGCGCACGGCCACTCTTCTATTGTCCTAAACTGTGAGTTTTAGGTGTAACTGTACAAAAATAGCTACAGAGCTAGCCTAAAACGTAAACATGCATTCATTAAAATGCCAACACTTAGTATGTGTGCTAACGACAGCATTTAGCATGTCTCCCATTTCAAGTAACATGATAAGGTGTATGCCTGTGGAAATAAGAGCAAAAAGTGCAAAATTAGATGAAACGGTTAGCATGCTTAAGTTAGCTTGCTGGCATGCTAACGTTAGCACACTGACAGTTAACAGCGGTCACATACCAAGGTATATGACTCTAGGTTAAACGGTTGCAAAATTAGCTCCAAAAGCTAGCACTTTAATGTTAGCATGCTTCCATGCTAAGATCCATCCATCCATCCATTTTTACCACTGGTCCATCTAATCTGGTCTTTTTGGCGTTTGTCTCAGAGCAATCCGGTCCAATAAAATTAATGTACCCATCTAATTGGCTTATTTAAAAAAAAAAAAATTGTGAATAGCTTTACAATGGTAACACAAAATGTTCCCAATTTTTGGAGAAATTTACTTCATACTGGGAAAACTGGGTCAATTATGTCACGCCCCATAAACCTGATTTAAATTTTTCGAATTAGTGCACTGGATTAAAAAAAAAAAAAGATAAAAAAAAAAAAAAGATTACTCCCTATATGTGTATATGTATGTATGTATGTATATATATGTATATATATATATATATATATATATATATATATATATATATATATATATATATATATATATATATATATATATATATATATATATATATACTGTATATATTTGTATCTGTTTATATTTATTTTATTTTATTTCTGTTTATTTTTATTATCAATGTATTATTATTTATTTTTTGTTATTTTGATGTACTTGTAAATACTACTTTGTTTTTTTTGGTTTAGTTTTTTTTGTTTGGTTTTTTGCTGTTTTTTTGGGGGGGGGCGGTATGATTGGGATAAAAACAAAACAGCTACATGATGTATGTGAATATGATGTAATGGATAGAAATGTTTGATGCTGTATGTCAATTTAAAAAATAAAAAAAATAAATAAATAAAAGTTCCTAATTTAGAGTATACACATTGGCGTGAACGAGACGTTTCCTACAGTATAACATATGTGGGGGTTCATTAGTGTTATTCGCGGTAGAATAAGATGGAAGAACTATAATTAAAAAATATATATATGAGCAATAAAAATATGGGTTGCTTGCATTCCAGCAGGCCCATAATTATGTTTTGGATACAATAAAAACCTAAAAAAAACTCACAAAATGTAATACGAAAAGAAAATAATAATTTGTACGACAAAGTGACAATATATTATACATTATGTAGGTCACTCACTGAACATTATGGTGTTAATTTGAGAAACTATACGCCACTTGCACGATCTCGCAGTAAAAGTGTGGACAAGGACTTACTCTTCAGAAAGTCGGGGGTCAGTGTCTCCCCCTCCTGGACATGAGATGACAGCACCTTGTAGACGTCTGAATGTTCCCTCCGGGGCAGGAAGTTCAGCAGGTTCTGATCCACCAGATCCGACTGAAACACGCGGCCGTGTCTTTTCACAGCTGCTGCTAACAACTTTTATTTCTAAAAGGGACTCACAGGAAGGTGCTCCAGCAGCGACGTGACGCTCTCAGAGGCGTAGATGATGTTCCCGTCCGTCGTGATCGCCAGGAAGAACCCGTCTAAGGCCTGGGAGAGAACGCCAGCAGATGATCAAGTTTAGTCACAAGTTTAACGGCATCTACAAAAACCGAACCTCTAACATCAGCTGAGTAAACTCCTCATTGCTAAGAAACGCCGGCTTCCAATCCTGCCGGATCTCCGTCGACCCGGACTGGGCAGCGACTTCTGATGACGGCAAAGATGTCAAAAATGAGTTGTGAGTGCGCAACAGCTCGGCTGCTTCGCTCTACCTTTGTGTTTTTGCAGGAAGTTGATGCTCTCCTGCAAAATAGTGGACTTGTCCATCTTGCGCGTGTTGCCTGGCAACATGGTGCCCAGCTCTTTGATGAGGATGTTGAAGTGATCTCGCCGCTTCTTCTCGGACTTGTTGCGCAACACACTAGACCACGCAAACATGTCATCTTCGTAAAAAAGATTCAATACAACCACGTGTCAAATAAATACTTTTCTCACCGTTTTGCTTTGTCCTTGTCATCTTCGTCCATTAACACAAAAATGCTGTTGTCATCCCTGCAAGACAAAAAAAAAAATTCACCAAAATGGTGTTTATTGATGATAAAATTCAATTTCACACTTTTACAGATACCATGTCTGCAAGCAAGTACAGTACAGATTAGGTTTGTCCCGATCCGATATTTGGATCGGATCGGCTGCCGATATTTGCCAAAAAATACGTATCGGCAAGGCGTGGGAAAATGCTGATCCAGATCCTTTTTTTATTTTTTAAATCCGGTCCGTGTTTTCCAACCCACCGATTTAAATAATACATTCCACTTTTCTGCCGCTCCCTAATTTCCGTTCCACCTTTTCCAGCAAACCTTCAACACATCCACAGGTCTGTGTTCTAACCATTAAAACGGCCATGTGAATTAAAAGTTACCGGTAAAAATGTAAACTGTGTGGGATTATTTTACCCTACAAAACGAAAAAGATGAAGAGGTGGAGTGCAAAACATGCCACAATAAAGTCAAGCGTGGTGGTAAAGTTGTAAGACATTTTAATGACTCTTGAAAGCGAGAGGCTTTTTAGCACAGCCTCACTCATCATTGATGAACACAGGAGCAGGCTGACACCTGAGCATCTTGAAGTGCTCGTCTTTGTTAGAAAGAATCTCCCCATTATGCTCGGACTTCAATTGTTTGCCCCACCTGATTGGGGCAAACAATTGAAAGGAGTGTGTAGATAGTTTTTTATTTTTATTTTTAAAGTTTATACTTTAAGAAGGGGACCGGAGGGTGTGTTCCAACTATCGTGGGATCACACTCCTCAGCCTTCTCGGTAAGGTTTATTCAGGTGTACTGGAGAGGAGGCTACGCCGGATAGTCGAACCTCGGATTCAGGAAGAACAGTGTGGTTTTCGTCCTGGTCGTGGAACTGTGGACCAGCTCTATACTCTCGGCAGGGTTCTTGAGGGTGCATGGGAGTTTGCCCAACCAGTCTACATGTGCTTCGTGGACTTGGAGAAGGCATTCGACCGTGTCCCTCGGGAAGTCCTGTGGGGAGTGCTCAGAGAGTATGGGGTATCGGACTGTCTTATTGTGGCGGTCCGCTCCCTGTACGATCAGTGCCAGAGCTTGGTCTGCATTGCCGGCAGTAAGTCGAACACATTTCCAGTGAGGGTTGGACTCCGCCAACGCTGTCCTTTGTCACCGATTCCGTTCGTAACTTTTATGGACAGAATTTCTAGGCGCAGTCAAGGCGTTGAGGGGTTCCGGTTTGGTGACCGCAGGATTAGGTCTCTGCTTTTTGCAGATGATGTGGTCCTGATGGCTTCATCTGACAAGGATCTTCAGCTCTCACTGGATCGGTTCTCAGCCGAGTGTGAAGCGACCGGAACGAGAATCAGCACCTCCAAGTCCGAGTCCATGGTTCTCGCCCGGAAAAGGGTGGAATGCCATCTCCGGGTTGGGGAGGAGACCCTGCCCCAAGTGAAGGAGTTCAAGTACCTAGGAGTCTTGTTCACGAGTGGGGGAAGAGTGGATCATGAGATCGACAGGCGGATTGGTGCGGCGTCTTCAGTAATGCGGACGTTGTACCGATCCGTTGTGGTGAAGAAGGAGCTGAGCCGGAAGGCAAAGCTCTCAATTTACCGGTCGATCTACGTTCCCATCCTCACCTATGGTCATGAGCTTTGGGTCATGACCGAAAGGATAAGATCACGGGTACAAGCGGCCGAAATGAGTTTCCTCCGCCGGGTGGAGGGGCTCTCCCTTAGCGATAGGGTAAAAAGCACTGCCATCCGGGAGGAACTCAAAGTAAAGCCGCTGCTCCTTCACATCGAGAGGAGCCAGATGAGGTGGTTCGGGCATCTGGTCAGGATGCCACCCGAACGCCTCCCTAGGGAGGTGTTTAGGGCACGTCCAACCGGTAGGAGGCCACGGGGAAGACCCAGGACACGTTGGGAAGACTATGTCTCCCGACTGGCCTGGGAACGCCTCGGGATCCCCCGGGAAGAGCTAGACGAAGTGGCTGGGGAGAGGGAAGTCTGGGATTCCCTGCTTAGGCTGTTGCCCCCGCGACCCGACCTCGGATAAGCGGAAGAAGATGGATGGATGGATGGATGGATGGATGGATGGATGGATGGATGGAGTTTATACTTGTTCAAGAGCTGGCATTGATGCTGAGTTATAGACATTTTATCCCACTCAGGTTGTTTGTGTTTTGCTTTTTTAAATAATGTTTACAGCATTATTTGCACTTTATACTGTTCACTTTTTTACTGTTTAATGATACCATTTCTGTTTGTCATGTATAATTTTTTTCTATTTTGTGTTTATCCTTGAATACCAACCATTGTGTAGTATTCAAACTCACCTAATTCAGCTGGCTAGTTGTTATCAAGAGTACTAAAACCCTTCTCAACATAAATCTGACAACTAAGTAGGCTAAATAACTTTAAACTTTAATACATGCTTGGATCGGCCAGTATCGGCCAGTATCGGCCGGTATCGGATCGGAAGTGCAAAAACAATATCGTTACCGGATCGGAAGTGGAAAAACCTGGATCAGGACATCCCTAGTACAGATCACCAACAGCATAATTTAATTTAATTGGCACTTTTTTGTGTGTGGCACTTTTGGCAAAAAAGTGGCACTTTTAAAAAAAAAAAGCATGTATTTCTACATTTAGTCAATTTTGTATTTTACAAAAAAAAGAATATTTGGACGCGAGAGCTGGACGAAGTAGCTGCGGAGAGGGAAGCCTGGTCTTCTTTGCTTGGGCTGCTGCCCCCGCGACCCGACTTTGGATAGGCAGAAGAAGATGGATGAATAAATTTAATACTTTATAGGTTTTTATTTAGATAAAAATGATGATGTTGTTCATTAATCGAGAATGTCCAATTTTTTTGACTGGGGGACCGCATTGGGATTAAAAAAATATATATATTTTAATAATGATGCCATTTTTTTGTGGTCCCCTTTATGTAGAAACGTATCGAAATACATTTTGGTACCGGTAGAAAAATGTTGGTATCAGGACAACACTACACGCATCCCTAAAATTCGATGGCGTAACGAATGCCACAATAAACCCTGTAAGATCCCACCAAAACATTTGTTTTTTTTTTGATTGAAACTTTTATGGATGCCACCCGAACGCCTCCCAAGGGTGGTGTTTAGGGCACATCCAACCGGTAGGAGGCCACAGGGAAGATCCAGGACACGTTGGGAAGACTATGTCTCCTGGCTGGCCTGGGAATGCCTTAGGATCCCCGGGAAGAGCTGGACGAAGTGGCTGGGGAGAGGGAAATCTGGGCTTCCCTGCTTAGGCTGCTGCCCCTGCGACCCGACCTCGGATAAGCGGAAGAAGATGGGTAGATAGCCTTTAGCTCAAGATCGACATAACTTTGCCTTTCCAACCATGGGAAGGAAGAAAGTGAGTGTGAATGACAGTACTGGAAAAATGGAAATTCATTGTATTAAAGAAAGAAATCATCAGTGAATTATATTTATATAGCGCTTTTTCTCAAGTGACTCAAATCGCTTTACATAGTGAAGCCCAATATCTAAGTTACATTCAAACCAGTGTGGGTGGCACTGGAAGCAGGTGGGTAAAGTGTCTTGCCCAAGGACACAACGGCAGTGACTAGGTTGGCAGAAGCGGGAATCGAACCTGCAACCCTCAAGTTGCTGGCACGGCCACTCTACCGACCGAGCTAAACCGCCTCAAAAACATGACCGAGTGTGTTGCCAACTGCTGAAGCAGAATGAGTCTAAGGCCCGCCAAGGATGTTAAAATAATATCAAAACAATGAAAATGTATTCATGAAAATATGATGCCATGGTGATGGTGTGTTTGGCAGTTGGAAGGAAATACAACAGAAGTCCACTCTCCAAGGTAAATGCTGAACATTTAGAGGTGGGAGTCTTTCAGATTCAGAATTGGCTCAACACGAGTCTTATAATATATAATTTGGTAGATACTCTAAATTATAATAAAACCTTTTCAAAACAGGTTACAGGTTACAAAGGCTCCTCTTGGCTGCTGACACATGACTCATATGTTAGCCTGGATTAAATTAAAAGTTACAAAAATAAATATATTAAATATATCATATTATATATATATTAAGAAATATATATAATTACAAAAACACAAATTTTAATCAATCAAATAAAAACATTTTAGCAACCCCAACTCCAACCCAATACTTAGACACAGACATCTATAATAAAGCAATTGTGAAAACATGCAAATATACAAATAAAATAAAATAAAAATAAATAAAAAATTAGTACAAATAAATAAAAATGAAAAAATAAAAAAAAATAAAAAAAAATAAAAAAATAAAAATAAAACAAACAAAAAAATGCAATTATAAAGAAAAAATGAAAATCTAAAATATATAAATAAATAAAATAAAATAAAAATGAATGAATAAAAATATATACAAATAAATACAAATACATACAAATAAATAAAATAAAAATAAATACAAAAAATAACAAACACCATGTTCAAACATAAGGGTGTCCATATGTGCACTTGGCACCAGGACACCCTAGGCCGCAGTTCCATGATCGACTTTGTAGTTGTGTCATCGGATTTGCGGCCTCATGTTTTGGACACTCGGGTAAAGAGAGGGGCGGAGCTTTCTACCGATCACCACCTGGTGGTGAGTTGGCTGCGATGGTGGGGGAGGATGCCGGACAGACCTGGCAGGCCCAAACGCATTCTGAGGGTCTGCTGGGAACATCTGGCAGAGTCTCCTGTCAGAGAAAGTTTCAATTCCCACCTCCGGAGGAACTTTGAACATGCCACGAGGGAGGTGCTGGACATTAAGTCCGAGTGGACCATGTTCCGCACCTCTATTGTCGAGGCGGCTGATCGGAGCTGTGGCCGCAAGGTAGTTGGTGCTTGTCGTGGCGGTAATCCTAGAACCCGCTGGTGGACACCAGCGGTGAGGGATGCCGTCAAGCTGAAGAAGGAGTCCTATCGGGTTCTTTTGGCTCATTGGACTCCAGAGGCAGTGGACAGGTACCGACAGGCCAAGCGGTGTGCAGCTTCAGCGGTCACAGAGGCCAAAATTCGGACATGGGAAGAGTTTGGGGAAGCCATGGAAAATGACTTCCGGAAGGCTTCGAAGCGATTCTGGACCACCATACGGCGCCTCAGGAAGGGGAAGCAGTGCACTGTCAACACCGTGTATGGTGCGGATGGTGTTCTGCTGACCTCAACTGCGGATGTTGTGGATAGGTGGAAGGAATACTTTGAAGACCTCCTCAATCCCACCAACACGTCTTCCTATGAGGAAGCAGTGCCTGGGGAATCTGTGGTGGACTCTCCTATTTCTGGGGCTGAGGTTGCTGAGGTAGTTAAAAAGCTCCTCGGTGGCAAGGCCCCGGGGTGGATGAGATCCGCCCGGAGTTCCTTAAGGCTCTGGATGCTGTGGGGCTGTCTTGGTTGACAAGACTCTGCAGCATCACGTGGACATCGGGGGCGGTACCTCTGGATTGGCAGACCGGGGTGGTGGTCCCTCTCTTTAAGAAGGGGGACCGGAGGGTGTGTTCCAACTATCGTGGGATCACACTCCTCAGCCTTCCCGGTAAGGTTTATTCAGGTGTACTGGAGAGGAGGCTACGCCGGATAGTCGAACCTCGGATTCAGGAGGAACAGTGTGGTTTTCGTCCTGGTCGTGGAACTGTGGACCAGCTCTATACTCTCGGCAGGGTTCTTGAGGGTGCATGGGAGTTTGCCCAACCAATCTACATGTGCTTTGTGGACTTGGAGAAGGCATTCGACCGTGTCCCTTGGGAAGTTCTGTGGGGAGTGCTCAGAGAGTATTGGGTATCGGACTGTCTTATTATGGCAGTCCGATCCCTGTATGATCAGTGTCAGAGCTTGGTCCGCATTGCTGGCAGTAAGTCGGACACGTTTCCAGTGAGGGTTGGACTCCGCCAAGGTTGACCTTTGTCACCGATTCTGTTCATAACTTTTATGGACAGAATTTCTAGGCGCAGTCAAGGCATTGAGGGGTTCCGGTTTGGTGGCCGCGGGATTAAGTCTCTGCTTTTTGCAGACGATGTGGTCCTGTTGGCTTCATCTGGCCGGGATCTTCAGCTCTCACTGGATCGGTTCGCAGCCGAGTGTGAAGCGGCCGGAATGAGAATCAGCACCTCCAAGTCCGAGTCCATGGTTCTCTCCCGGAAAAGGGTGGAGTGCCATCTCCGGGTTGGGGAGGAGACCCTGCCCCAAGTGGAGGAGTTCAAGTACCTAGGAGTCTTGTTCACGAGTGAGGGAAGAGTGGATCGTGAGATCGACAGGCGGATCGGTGCGGCGTCTTCAGTAATGCGGACGTTGTACCGATCTGTTGTGGTGAAGAAGGAGCTGAGCCAGAAAGCAAAGCTCTCAATTTACCGGTCGATCTACGTTCCCATCCTCACCTATGGTCATGAGCTTTGGGTCATGACCGAAAGGATGAGATCACGGGTACAAGCGGCCGAAATGAGTTTCCTCCGCCGTGTGGCGGGTCTCTCCCTTAGAGATAGAGTGAGAAGCTCTGTCATCCGGGAGGAACTCAAAGTAAAGCCGCTGCTCCTCCACATCGAGAGGAGCCAGATGAGGTGGTTCGGGCATCTGGTCAGGATGCCACCCGAACGCCTCCCGAGGGAGGTGCTTAGGGCACGTCCAACCGGTAGGAGGCCACGGGGAAGACCCAGGACACATTGGGAAGACTATGTCTCCCGGCTGGCCTGGGAACGCCTCGGGATCCCCCGGGAAGAGCTAGACGAAGTGGCTGGGGAGAGGGAAGTCTGGGGTTCCCTGCTTAGGCTGCTGCCCCCGCGACCCGACCTCGGATAAGCGGAAGAAGATGGATGGATGGATGGACAAAAAATACAATAGTTAAGAAAAAAGGAAAATCTAAAATACATAAAATCAATTCTCAAAAAGTATTAATTGAATAAGAATCAAAAGAAATTTGAATGTGAATTGGGGTATTTTAGCCCCCCAATTACTTCACAAAACTACTGTATCGTATTGTTTTTATACAATATTTTTTTGGCAAAAGTTAGTTTTTCTTTTAAAAGGCATGTTGCATGTTAAAATGGTGCTGTTTTAAGGGGGCAGCCACCGATTAAATTAATTTCAATGGGAGACATAGATTTGAGACACACGTTTTGAGTTAAAGGCTTCATTATAGAACCAATTTAACTTGTAAGTTGAGGTACTACTGTACAGTTTCCTTTCATTTTGACTGGCCCCATTCATTCTTTCCTTAACACGGATCAATCGTCCTGTCCCCTTAGCAGAAAAACAGCACCAAAGCATTATGTTTCCACCCCCATGCTTCACAGTAGGTGTGGTGTTCTTGGGATGCAACTCAGTATTCTTCTTCCTCCAAACACGACGAGTTGAGTTTATACCAAAATGGATACATGGATGATACAGCAGAGGATTGGGAGATTGTCATATGGTCAGATGAAACCTAAATACAACTTTTTGGTATAAACTCAACTCGTCGTGTTTGGAGGAAGAAGAATACTGAGTTGCATCCCAAGAACACCATATCTACTGTGAAGCATGGGGGTGGAAACATTATGCTTCGGGGCTGTTTTTCTGCTAAGGGGACAGGACGATTGATCCGTGTTAAAGAAAGAATGAATGGGGCCATGTATCGTGAGATTTTGAGCCAAAACCTCCTTCCATCAGTGAGAGCTTTGAATGGTTGACCAAATACTTATTTTCCACCATAATTTACAAATAACTTCTTTAAAATTCCTACAATGTGAATTCCTGGATTTTTTTTTCACATCTGTCTCTCACAGTTGAAGTGTACCTATGATGAAAATTACAGACCTCTGTCTTCATTTTAAGTGGGAGAACTTGCACAATCAGTGGCTGACTAAATACTTTTTTGCCCCACTGTATATTATTACTCTCCATGTGCAGGTGGGCCGGCCCACAAACGACTGACCAATTTAAAAGAGGAAGCCCGCTGGGTCTTAAGCCTAAATATTTGACCCATTTATTTTGTGAACCACTTACAGTCAGTACCTGTGTGGTCGCCAGAAAATCCGCCGGTTGTTACTCTTTTCATACCCACTTCACAAAGTGGTTTTGATGCCCTGTTAAAAAGTACCCTATTTTGAAAAGTGTCTTTTTAGATTTAGACAAAATTTATTGATCCACAAGGGAAATTGTTCCAAACAGCAGCTCAGTTAAAAAGAATGGAAAGGATAATGCACACAAGGACACAAAAAGAGGGCAAAAACAAAAGGTATAAAGAAGACTAAAAATGTACCATAGTAGTGATATAAAATACAACATATGCAATACTTACATATTATATATACAGTATAGATAGATAGATAGTACTTTATTGATTTCCTTCAGGCAAATTAAAATAGGCAGCACATTTTGGTCCCATGGGTTATGATAAAACACTTAATCGGATAATGGTCCGGTTCTATAGGCCAGGCATTCGGGCAGATGTGCGCCGATGATGCGCGGCTTGTCCGGACTGTCAACTAGTCAACCCCGCGGCCACCCCTATATAATTTATACAATATGTAACAAATCCCAATTACCATGTACAACATTACAGTATATGCAACAGCTGCAGCTAATTTATATTTATTGTTTTAATTGGTTTTACCCTTTTTAAATAGTTTTTAATCATATTTATTTTTATATTGTTCTTATATTGTTTTAAATATTTTTTTGTTTGTTTTTATTCAGTCATTGGTGGAGCTAAGGATAATATTGTGAAAATGTTGTGCAGCACTTTGGAAACATTTTTGTTGTTTAAATGTGCTATACAAATAAAGTGGATTGGATTGGACAAAAGTGAGCTTCTTGGAGCCCCACACTCTGTTGTAGACAGGGGTGGAGAGTGTTGCAAAATGGGAAACATTCGTACACTGCACTGGGACCGCTTAGACTTTTTCAAAATTGTCGGAAAAATACTAATATATTGGACTTTTAAAGACCTTAGACCAGTGGTCACCAACCTTTTTGAAACCAAGAGCTACTTCTTGGGTACCGATTAATGCGAAGGGCTACCAGTTTGATACGCACTTAAATAAATTGCCAAAAATAGCCAATTTGCTCAATTTACCTTTAATAAATAAAGCTATATATCTAAAAATAAATGGCTATTTCTGTCTGTCATTCCGCCATACATTTTTTTCCTTTTACAGAAATTTTTTGTAGAGAACAAATGATGAAAAAAATACTTAATTGAACGGTTTAAAAAAGGAGAAAACACGAAAAAAAATTAAAATTAAATTTTGAAACAAAGTTTATCTTTAATTTTGACTCTTTAAAATTCAAAATTCAACCGAAAAAAATGAAGAGATAAACTAGCTTATTCGAATCTTTTTGAAAAAATTTAAAATATAATTTATGGAACATCATCAGTAATTTTTCCTGATTAAGATTAATTTTAGAACTTTGTCGACATGTTTTAAATAGGTTCAAATCCAATCAGCACTTTGTTAGAATATATAACACATTGGACCAAGCTATATTTCTAAAAAAGACGAATCATTATTTCTTCTAGATTTTCCAGAACCAACATTTTAAAAGAAATTCAAAATACTTTGAAATAAGATTTAAATTTGATTCTACAGATTTTCTAGACTTGCTTGAATATATATATATTTTTTTAATCATAATAAGTTTGAAGAAATATTTCACAAATATTCTTCGTCGAAAAAACAGAAGCTAAAATGAAGAACTAAATGAAAATGTATTTATTATTCTTTACAATAATAAAAAACAAATACCTAACCATTGCTTAAAATTGTCAGGAAAGAAGAGGAAGGAATTTAAAAGGTAAAAAGGTATATGTGTTTAAAAGTCCTAAAATGATTTTTAAGGTAGTATTTTTTTCTCTAAAGTTGTCTTTCTGAAAGTTATAAGAAGCAAAGTAAAAAAATAAATGAATTTATTTAAACAAGTGAAGACCAAGTCTTTAAAATATTTTCTTGGATTTTCAAATTCTATTTGAGTTTTGTCTCTCTTAGAATTAAAAATGTCGAGCAAAGCGAGACCAGCTTGCTAGTGAATAAATAACATTTAAAAAAATAGAGGCAGCTCACTGGTAAGTGCTCCTATTTGAGCTATTTTTAGAACAGGCCAGCGGGCGACTCACCTGGTCCTGACGAGTGACCTGGTGCCCGCGGGCTCCGCGTTGGTGACCCCTGCCTTAGACATACCACTTATGCCTAAAATTCACCAAATGTCATGATGACTGGGCAACTTTCGGATATGTATGCAGTCATTGATATATTCGCTGCATGTGACTCTTTCCACTTCTGACCCAAACAAGATTCTTTTTGATCTGACTTTGTGCATAAAAGAGCAGCAATTTACAAGCAATCTGTGCAATCAGAAGCTGCAGAGCGAGCGTTTTGTAACCAGCAGAGCAGAGGTTGTGTAACTGTGACGTCAACTGTGCTTCACTGACCTGCTGGCCCAATGACCTACTTTCCTCCTACTCCTCTTGCTAACTTAGTCACTGTTCCACGGGCAACACGGCACCCGCTCCGACCAGCAACGCCACCCACACCGCCCTGACAACTTGAAGCCCTCGCACAGGAAGTCCCCATCAGCACAGGCGGGTCCAGTGAAGGCTTTCCCATGCTTTGCAACTGTGGCACGGACTGAACCGAACTGAGATGATCGCTACACAGCACCGCCAAGATGTAGGCCAGCTAATCTCCGAGGATATGAGTCAGCGCGAGGTGGAGCCGCCGCAGCTCTTGCCACGCCTGAAGCTGGCACTGCGCCGTAGCGACGGTGCAAAAATAGACCAAAGTTCCTCCTAAGCGGCAGCAAGTGTCCCCTGGAAGTGATGCCACTGAGGATGAAACACAGTACAACATATCAGGAATCACTTTATGTTGGGGAGGGGGGTCCTCTCCAAGGTTTCTCATAGTCATTCACATTGACAACCCACTGGGTTGTGAGTTTTTCCTTGCCCTTATCTGGGATCTGAACCGATCTGCACTTTGTGCAACCCTTTGAGAAACTTGTGATCTAGGGCTATATAAAACAACATTGATGACATGTAAAAATGCCCTGGAATAATAATAACAGAATAAATGAACAATTGCGACTTGTCCAGGGTGTACCCCGCCTTCCGCCCGATTGTAGCTAAGATAGGCCCCAGCGACCCCAAAAGAGACAAGCGGTAGAAAAATGGATGGATGGATCAATGAACAAGTTAAAAAGATGGTTTGACAAAAACAGAATATTCTTGAATCTCAGTAAGACTAAAATAATGCAATTCGGTAACAGTAGAAGATAAAGTCAAATACAAATAAACCGAGTAAACAAGGGGTGTCAAACGTACGGTCCGAGGGCTGGATCAGGCCCGCAAACAGGTTTTATCCAGCTTGCGAGGTGAGTTTGCTAAGTATAAAAATTTACCTGAAATTTTTCAATGAAAGAAACAGCTGTTTCTAAATGTGTCCACTGGATGTCGCAATAGCAATTATTTGTATCTTTGTAGATCAGGGGTGTCAAACTCAAATACCGAGTGGGCCAAAATTTAAAACTGAACAAAGCCGCGGGCCAAGGTTGAACAAATTAACCTTTTAATAGGGACACAAATAAGTTTTGCATTTATTTTGAACAAGCAAGGCTTATATCACTGTATAGTGCATTGCAAAATCCAATTTTAAATAATAATAATAATAAAATATCAATGGCATATCAAATGATATTTAAATAAAAATTGAATGCCTCTTTTCTATTTGTAGCCTCCTGAGGTGACTATCAAAATAAACTTTTCCCACAGGCTAATAATACATTTGAAAATAAAATAATGAATGAATCAAACATTCAAGCCTTGAAGTAGCAAGAGAAAGTGCATGAATAAAATGTTAATTTTTGCTCAGTTTGCTACACTGATTCGCCTTAACAATGAATACGGAACAAGCAACACTGATATAACTTAATAGTGCACAACCAACTTTCAAAAAACAAACGAAAAAACATCAATGGCATATTAAAATGTAAATAAAAAATGTAATGCCTATTTTCTATTTGCAGCCATGTGAGGTAAATATCAACATGAACTTTTTCCACTGGCTAATAATTTTGAAAATAAAATAACAATGAATAAATGAACCATTCAGGCCTTTTTACTCCTCAGTTTGCAACACACTGATCTAATCTGATGTGCCCAAGCCAGATACCTGGCATCTTTTCTTGGATGCTAGTTCATTATTGTCGGGGCTCAGGCTTTGAGCTGAGGTGGGCGGGGTTTGGTTGTAGCGGGGGGTGTATATTGTAGCGTCCCGGAAGATTTAGTGCAGCAAGGGGTTCTCTGTATTTTTTCTGTTGTGTTTATGTTGTGTTATTTTGCGGATGTTCTCCCGGAATGTGTTTTTCATTACTGTTTGGTGTGGTTTCACAGTGTGGCACATATTTCTAAAAGTCTTAAAATTGTTTATACGACCACCCTCAGTGTGACCTGTATGGCTGTTTACCAACCATGCCTTGCATTCACCTGTGTGTGTGTTTGTGTAAAAGCCGCATATATTATGTAGGAAAAGCGGACGTGACGAAAGGTTGTAGAGGACGCAAAAGGCAGTGATTTTGAGGCACGCCCCCAATATTGTTGTCCGGTGGGGATTTGGGAAAATGGTTGCCCCCTGGAGATTTTGGGTGGGGCACTGAAATTTGGGGGTCTCCCGGGAGGGTTGGCAAGTATGAGTATTAGCGGTGAATGCGGTGTTACAGTGCCACCGCCGCTGTATAATACCGGCGGGCCAGCTCTAATGTTAATTTGATATTGCCTCAAAGGCCAAAGGAAATTACACGGCAGGCCAAATTTGGCCCACGGGCAAGAGTTTGACACCCATGTTGTAGATGATGCTACATATGTACAAAATAAACATAATGTTAGTCGAGGAAAATGATCAAACTACATAAATAACATACTGTAATTTGATTTTGATGAAAAAAAATTATATTGATAGATTGAAAATGAACACCAATGAGTTACTCATGAACATTATCACATAATTTATTCATAAATAGAAAATGGATGGATATGAATAACGATAAAGAAAGATAGAATACTATAAACCGAAACATGTAAGCGTAAAAAAAAACCTCTCCAACAACATTATGATTTATACATTTTCAGAATGTGCTTGTTCTATTTTTAAACAAAGAAAACAATCTGAAGTTGTCTTTATTTTTAAGTTAACATGCCGTGATTTTACCAGTCCAACCCACTGGGGAGTAGATTTTTCTCCATGTGGCCCCCCGATCTAGAATGAATTTGACACCCCTGGAGTAGACATTGTAGGAGTAAAAGAAACCAAGTTTTTTGGGTGTAATAATAGATGAGAAAATGAACTGGAAATCTCATAAAGAATATACACTGAATAAACATATTCTCTACTGCTCGCCAGTGTCACCGTATCTGAGTTATTGTGCAGAAATATGGGAAATAAGTACACTTAATAACTTAGCATGTTACAAAATATATATCAGTTGGAATAAAACATAATAAGTGAAAAATACAGTGAAAAAAAATACATTTTTAAGACCCCGTGGATACCCTGCAACCAACCTCTTTTGCAACACAGCTAATGAATGAAGTGTATTTTGGTTGTTATTTCCCCTTATTTCTGCACGATAACACTAGTGAGCAGTGAATAATATTGAGTGATTTTTGGTCCAGAACATGCTTAACTTTGTTTATAGTTGTGTATTCATGTGGAAAGATGGTTAATGTATCTTATGCTCATTTTAGCAATTAAGCTAGACATTAAAGTTACAGTTAAAGTACCAATGATTCGTCCTCTGCATTTGACCCATCCCCTTGATCACCCCCTGGGAAGTGAGGGGAGCAGTGAGCAGCAGCGGTGCCGCGCCCGGGAATCATTTATGGTGATTTAACCCCCAATTCCAACCCTTGATGCTGAGTGCCAAGCAGGCAGGCAATGGGTACCGTTTTTTTTTATAGTCTTTGGTATGACTCGGCCGGGGTTTGAACTCATGACCGATCTCAGGGCGTGAGTTCAAACCCCTGGACACCTAGCACACTAGGTTGCTTCTCTAGTATATGAGCAGATCCAACAGTCTGTGTTTTTGTGGTTAACAATCTCAGTTGTATGGGAATTTTAGATCAAAATGGTAATCATTAGATCCAAGAAACAAGCTTCACACAAAGATCCTCCAAACCAAAACATTCACTCGTTTGTGTAAGAAATTGAAAAAAATCTATGACCCTAATTTGCTAAACTGAAACCTTCCACTCCACTTTTTAGGACAAAAAGACTCTTTGTTTCACCTTTTCCCCTCCCCGGGCTGCAGAAAGGAATGTTTGCAGCAGTGTTTGCAGCAGTGCTGGTGATGGTGGTGATGGTTGGCAGGCGCCGCACGACGCTTGCTGGCCTCAGCTGGGTAGGAATCCAACCCGGGGGCCCATACCGCTGCCAAGTGGGTCACTAGAATTGAGAGGGACGACCAGCAGCCATAGAGTACACATTGGGGATGGACTGTGGAGCCGTAAAAGAAATCGTTCTCTGGATGCAAATATGACCTATGAACGACTACCCAGAGCCAGATGATCAGAAACGAGTTGGAAACTTTGCAGCACATTAGCACAGATTCCCCTAACATGCAAAACTGACCATTTAATAACGGTATGTATCCTTAGAGCCTGTTTATAAGGACAAAAAAATAGAAAATAAATAATTTATTGTATTTGTTTGCTCTACTTTTTGAGAAAAGAGGCACTCAAAGTTCCAGCTTTTCCATGGCGTCATGAAGTCAAGTGAAGTGAATTATATTTATATAGCGCTTTTCTGAAGTGACTCAAAGCGCTTTACATAGTGACACCCAATATCTAATTTAAATCAGTGTGGGTGGCACTGGGAGCAGGTGGGTAAAGTGTCTTGCCCAAGGACACAAAGGCAGTAACTAGGAAGTTTTTCCTTCCATGAAGGAAAAGCTTTCTTCCTGATGGACACGATAAAAAAAATTTAAGCGTACGGTTACTTTAGAGCAGGGGTCCCCAAACTTTTTGACCCGGGGGCCGCATTGGGTTAAAATAAATTTGGCCAGGGGCCGGGCTATCTATCATATATATATATATATATATATATATATATATATATATATATATATATATATATATATATATATATATATATATATATATATATATATATATATATACACATACATACATACATACATACATACATACATATATATATATATATATATATATATATATATATATATATAGACACAAAATATATATATATATATATATATATATATATATATATATATATATATATATAGACACAAAAAATATATATATATATACATACACACATGTATATATATACATACATACTTTATATATACATACATACTTTATATAAGTATACACATATATATATATATATATATATATATATATACATACATACACACACTTTATATATGTATGTATATATATGTATATATATATACATACATATATACCCATATATATACTCACACACATATATATATATATCTATATATATTTACATACATTTACACACACACACACACACACACACACACACACACACACACACACACACACACATATCCATATATGTATACCTATAAATATGATAGGAGGATAGGAGACCCCGAAAGTAACAAGCGGTAGAAAATGGATTGATGGATGGGCAAGAAAGGATAGATTTTTATTTTTTTACTTGGGACTACCGCGGGCCATATTTTGGATGCTATCGGACCGAATCTGGCTCGCCAGCCATAGTTTGGGTGGAGTAATATGAGTCAGTTAACATTTTTATATTTGTAAATCCACATAATTACTTAAGTTAAGTTAAAGTACCAATGATTGGTACTCGGTGTGGTAAAATTTGTCTACTGAATTTGACCCCTCCCCTTGATCACTCCCAGGGAAGTGAGGGGAGCAGTGGGCAGCAGCGGTGCCACGCCCAGAAATCATTTATGATGATTTAAGCCCCAATTCCAACCCTTGATGCTGAGTGCCAAGCAGGGAGGTAATGGGTCACATTTTTTTATAGTCTTTGGTATGACTCGGCCGGGGGTTGAACTCCGAACCTACCGATCTCAGGGCGGACATTCTAACCACTAGGCCACTGAGTATGAATAACCCATGATTTATTTTGTAGCAATATTTTTAATAGTAGTTGCACTACAGGCGGCATAGCTCGGTTGGTAGAGTGGCCGTGCCAGCAACTTGAGGGTTGCAGGTTCGATTCTCGCTTGTGCCATCCCAGTTACTGTCGTTGTGTCCTTGGGCAAGACACTTTACCCACCTGCTCCCAGTGCCACCCACACTGGTTTAAATGTAACTTAGATGTTGGGTGTCACTATGTAAAGCGCTTTGAGTCACTTGAGAAAAGCGCTATATAAATATAATTCACTTCACTTCACTACATGTCCAGTTGGTGTGTGTGCGTGTGTGTGTGTGTGTGTTTGACAGAGAGACACTACTACAAAGATGCTTATTTGACTGATGTATTCCTTTTTATTTAATTCAATTTGTATTTATTTTCCATCTTATTGTTTGTTTCTATTTTGAGGGGGTCTTGTTTAAGGGAGAAAAATAGGGACGCCTTAAAAATCAATAAACAACTGCAACTTTCTGCAACGTGTTTTCTCTCATTGGAAGTGGAATTTTTGTTGGCAGAAATGTGAACATTTCCACTGACACAGATGACAGCGCGTGATATAAATATTATTTTTCCAAGTCTGCAAGTAAACATTGAAGAGTTGTGCTGCCTCATCTGATGTCGCCTCACTTTTTTCAGTGCCTCGTACGAGCACGGTCATGTCACTCCCTGCCAGGCTCCGTTTAATTGGTAAAATGGAGTCAAGCTTCAATTGTGCTTTTCACATTGTATTGCTGAAACAGAGTCATGTGACAGTGCAGACCGGAAAAAGTCTGTCATGATCCCACTTGACAGTTTGGACTTTACTGTTTGCCTCCTGTATTCTGTATTATTTCCTGGCCAGTGCCTTCATTTTTCGTTTCCATTTCCTGTCTGCCCTTTTGCCAGTGTGCATGTACTATATACTGCTGCTACGTACCTTGCACTAGTTTTTATTTTTGCTATTTTTTTATCTATAAGCAGAGAATATATTCTTTAGCCTGTACGCCGCTTTCTGTCTCTGCGTCCTGGGATCACGCCATCTGCTGACATGCGGGGGCGTGACAAGGTCTCTCGAAAGAGCAAAATGAATTGGTCTTTGCAAGCAGCAATCAGTGTATTCTAAATAAATACAATGATGATGTAAATAAATAATAGCATCATTTGTTCTTCACAAAAATACTACAAATAAGAGCACAAGTAAAAAGTATATGGCATTAAAACTACTTTGACTAGTACAAGTGATCCGAAAAGTTACATAAAGGCCTACTGAAACCCACTACTACCGACCACGCAGTCTGATAGTTTATATATCAATGATGAAATATTAACATTGCAACACATGCCAATACGGCCTTTTTAGTTTACTAAATTGCAATTTTAAATTTCCCGGGAGTTTCTTCTTGAAAACGTCGCGTAATGATGACGTGTACGCGTAACGCCACGAGCTGTTATGAAATATGAGCGCTGCACACACACACAGCTAAAAGTCGTCTGCTTTAACGGCATAATTACACAGTATTTTGGACATCTGTGTTGCTGAATCTTTTGCAATTTGTTCAATTAATAATGGAGGAGTCAAAGTAGAAAGATGGAGTTGGGAAGCTTTAGCCTTTAGCCACACAAACACACGGTGATTCCTTGTTTAAAATTCCTGGAGGTGAAACTTTACTATGGATCAGAGCGCGGTCAAGCGAACATGGTTCCCTACCGAATGTCAACCAGCAGGTTTCGGTGAGAAAATTGTGGTAAAAAGTCGCTTCTTACCGGAGATCAGCTGAGCATGCGCCGTCCATAAAGCTGCCGTCGACTTCCCTGAGACACTGGCGTCAAGACACCCGTGGACACACACCTCCGACTATCAGGTACTGTTAAATTCACTAAAACACTAGCTACACAATAGAAAGATAAGGGATATTCCAGAATTATCCTAGTAAATGTGTCTGAAAACATCCGAATCCGTCCCAATGCAATCACGTTTTTTTTTAAACTTTTTTTTTTTTCCTAATCCGTCGCTATCAATATCCTCAAAAACGAATTTTTCATCCTTGCTCAAATTAATGGGGAAATTGTCTTTTTCTCGGTCCAAATAGCTGTTTTTGTTGGAGGCTCCCATTAAAAACAACGTGAATATGTGAGGAGCCATCAACATGTGACGTCATCGTCTGCGACAGGGCTTTTCTGTTAGCGACCGAAAGTTGCGAACTTTATTGTGGATGTTCTCTACTAAATCCTCTCAGCAAAAATATGGCAATATCGCGAAATGATCAAGTATGACACATAGAATGGACCTGCTGTCCCCGTTTAAATAAGAAAATCTCATTTCAGTAGGCCTATAAGTCACAGACCTAATGCGCCTGTTTTAAAAAAAAACTATTCTGCATGGTGTTGACTCCATGGTAACCCAGCAATGAGGAGAAAAATGACACTAACTCACATGTCAACAATGGCTCCAATAACCGATTAAAGAATCCCCTCATTCAAGCTGAAGCAACACCAAAAGGCCACGGCGGCTTACCTTTGGACCTGCGAGCCAGGGTTGAACACCAAACGCCGGCCTCACGTAGCTGTGGCTCAGCGTGCCGTCGAGCTCTCGTCTAAAGTCCTTCTCTATTAAAAGATAAGAAGTAAAAAAAAAATTTTTTTTTAATCTACTTTAATACACACAAAAAAGTGAGGGAGCTGAGTTTGCTCACATTCGTGAATCAGAACATCTAAGTCACCGTCAGCCTCCCACAGCACGGCCGGAATATGAGAAGAGAACACACACACCCGCGCGCGCAAACACACACACACACACACACACACACACGCACACACACACACATACACACACATCTTGGAAGTTCACTCATAAGCATGCCCACCCGTTGGCTGGAACTTCCAAGAAAGGTAAACATCTGTTCTTGGAAGAATGTAACCCGGCTGCTCGTTAGCGCCGTCACGGCACAGCACAGCACAACACCTTCAAGCTTGCATCATTTGCCCAAAAATACGTCTTACGTCATACAAGATTTAGACACCGTACTAAACTTTTCTACCTTCTGTTTTTTTTAAAGTTACCTTTCTGTTTGAGCACAGCTTGAAAGGACTTGTTGTGTTTTTGTCATTTCCCTGTCTTCTCTATTTTTTTGCGTCAGTTTTTTCTTCAGTCTATTAGTCCCCAGCGAGGCACACCTGCAACTAATCGCTTCCCGGTAGTATTTAAGCTCGTCACCGCCAGCTGGTCCATGCCAGTTATTGTCTCCTGCCCCTCCCACGTGCACATGCTTGATCCTCTTCGTCTTGCCTGATACGTTGTTTCTCCTTATTCTTATAATTCCTCACCTCTTGTGTTTGCTCCCTAGCCCCCCTGAGGTAAAGAGGACTTTTGCGTTGGACCCTTTGCTTTAGCTCAGTGCGTCCTGGCCATCTCCCCTGCCGACCACTGAGGGACCCACTTTTGTTACGTTTTTTCATGGTGTGCACTTCTGCCCCATCGCCTTTGGTTTAACTTTTTGGACTCATTAAATTGTTTAAATTTTGTAATTCAACCTCGCCTCCCGTCTCTGCATCATGGGGTCAACTCTTTGATTAAATCATAACAGGACTCTTAGACATTATGAAGCAGTTTTTTTGTGCACAAAAGACTTCTGAGACTAAAGTTTGAGTCCAGATTGTTTGATCATGAAAAATTGTTGACTACTACGCTAGCTTCTCCAGTTGGCGCTAAATGCTAGGTTTGCACTTTTAATATAATTTGTGTTTTTTAGTTTTTTAATTAGGGCCCGAGAAGTAGAGCAAACCCTGTAGGGGCAATGCAGAGCACCGCTAGGGCCTAAATAAAATTGCTGTGTTTTTTCTTCTATAGCAGGGGTCGGAAACCCAAAATGTTGAAAGAGCCATACTGGACCAAAAATACAAAAACAAAATCTGTCTGGAGCTATAAAAAATGTAAAGCCTTATACAAGAGTTATAATGAAGACAACACATGATATAAGTGTCTATAGTAATTATATTAGCCAACTGTCAAAATGACTTTAAAAGACTTATATGTGTTATAATGAAGACAATACATGATGTAAGTGTCTATATTAGTTATATTAGCCTACTATCAAAATGACTTTAAAAGTCTTATATAAGTGTTACAATTAAGACAACACATGATGTGTCTATAGTAGTTATATTAGCCCACTGTCAAACTGACTTTAAAAGTCTTATATAAGTGTTATAATAAAGACAACACATGATGTAAGTGTCTATATCAACTATATTAGCCTACTGTCAAAATGACTTTAAAAGTCTTATATGAGTGTTATAATGAAGGCAACACATGATGTCTATATTAACTATATTAGCCTACTATCAAAATGACTATGTGTTGTAGGCTGATGCAAATCTTCTTTGACAGAAATGCTGAAATGTAATATTTATTCCCCACATTTTTACAACACTGGAAATCATGACTAAAACAGAGACTTTTCAGAGGGTGTGATAACTCCTGCAAATTACTGGCTTAGAATGGCCAAAGGTAAAGATGTGTGTGTCCAAGTTGAAGAAAATGGAAACTACAAATAAAATAACCTCAAATATCCCTAAAATATGAGGCATAATGATGCATTATGTACATACAGCCAGCATAAATAGCATGTTAGCATCGATTAGATTGCAGTCATGCGGTGACCAAATATGCCTGACTAGCACTTGCACACAAGTCAATAACATCAACAAAGCTCACCTTTGTGCATTCACGCACAGCATAAGACGTATGATGGACAAATAGGGACAAAGAAAGAGTGGCATCAAGGAAAGTTGTACATGTAAACAAACTATGGTGCGTTCAAGGACCTTCGAAATTAGTAGGACAAAATGGCACGCGTCAAATACTCTCATCAGTGAAACATGGTTAATGCAAACAGTAGGATTTCTAACAAAGAGGAAGGTTTGTCATGTTTGTCCTACAGAAACCATATTAAAACAAAAAATATATATTTTTCCTAATTTTTTTCCATTTTCATACATTATTTTAATCTATCCTTTCTAATCCATTGTCTACCGCTTGTCACTTCGTGTCTCCAAGCCGCTCAGGAAAATCGTATCGTCTAAAAATACATTTACCAATCAATAACATGACATCATCGGCACAGTGCGATATCAACAATATATATTATATACATATAAATGATAATAGACTCAAAAACTCCTTTGTCCCACACGCCATTAGGGAGAGTGGGGGTACTAGGATGACAGGGGATGCAAAACAATAACAGTGTAATACTTGTTCATAACATGATCATATACTGTGTATATATATATATATATATATATATATATATATATATATATATATATATATATATATCTATATACTGTATATATATGAAGATTATATATATACATATATACACATATATGTATACACACACACAAACATATATATACAGTATATATACACACATATATATATATAAACATAGATATATAAACATGTGGGCCTACCGAGGATGTCGTAGTTGTTTGTGTTGTGGTTTGTGTAGCCCTTTGAGACACTAGTGATTTAGGGCTATATAAGTAAACATTGATTGATTGATTGATTGATTGATTGATTGATATATCCATCCATCCATTTTCTACCGCTTATTCCCTTTCGGGGTCGCGGGGGGCGCTGGCGCCTATCTCAGCTACAATCGGGCGGAAGGCGGCGTACACCCTGGACAAGTCGCTACCTCATCGCAGGGCCAACACAGATAGACAGACAACACTCACACTCACATTCACACACTAGGGCCAATTTAGTGTTGCCAATCAACCTATCCCCAGGTGCATGTCTTTGGAAGTGGGAGGAAGCCGGAGTACCCGGAGGGAACCCACGCATTCACGGGGAGAACATGCAAACTCCACACAGAAAGATCCCGAGCCTGGATTTGAACCCAGGACTGCAGGACCTTCGTATTGTGAGGCAGACGCACTAACCCCTCTGCCACCGTGAAGCCCTGATTAATTGATATATATATTTATGAAATCTTCTGACGATTGAGGGAACTCCTCATGAAACAGTTCTGTAGAGATGAAGTAGTCTTGGGATTTTTCCCACACACACACACACACATATATACTGTATATATATATATACATATATATATATACATAGTCCAGGGTGTACACCGCCTTCCACCCGATTGTAGCTGAGATAGGCACCAGCACCCCCCGCAACCCCAAAGGGAATAAGCGGTAGAAAATGGATGGATGGATAGATATATATATATGTATATATATATATATATATATATATATATATATAT